>NC_141800.1:8894812-9045290 GCF_057944985.1 Cucurbita pepo subsp. pepo | reverse complement strand
TTGTCCACGTCAGTAACTTGAAACGTTATTATTCTGACCAAGAAGACATCAAGTAGAAGCAGTTGGTATGACGTCATGCAAAGAAGAAAGATTTTCATGAGAAGAAAGTAGGGAAGACACCAATAGAGAAGACATGAAGAGTCAACGAACCGAGAAGTGATTTTCAACAGCTCCTAGTAGATTGGAAAAGACTCCTCATTCTGAGATCAGCTGGAAGCGCATCGAGAGACCTAAAATCAGCCTCGTCCTACAATGCTGAGTATATGAAGAGTTGGTTATCAATAAATTGTGTGGGGACAGAAGTCACGGTCATGATTGCCCATGGCGTGTTGTCTATGGCTGCATGTCTTGGCATGCTCATTTCATATCTGAATTTTGCACAGTTGACTTGTTCGTTGAGGCGCATAATCATTGTCTCACTGCTGAAAGAATCTCAAGTCCTCATGAAATGATTGGAAGAGAATCTCAAGTCTTCTATTCTTCTTCTTTTTTTTTTTTTTTTCAAACATCCATGTGAATTATTTCTTTATTCAATTTGATATAATTGTTGGGAGCATTTCAAAAATCGAACTCGAAACCTCTCGCACCCAAAGTGAGAATCATACCACTAGACCAAATGCCCTTGTAGTTAGGGTCAAGGGTGTAATGCCTTTGAAGTTAGGGTCGATGCTCTATCAAAATTCTGCAATAGAAAATAAATAGTACTGCCATCATCTTCTTTTGCAAGACTTTCTCAAACCCTCCTATAAATTATAATTAAAAAGATTAAATATAGCTTCTTCTTCTTCCTTTTTCAAACATCTTTATTTCTTTGTACAACTTGATATAATTGAAGGGGGCATTTCAAGGATCGAACTCGAGACCTCTCGCACCCGAAGCGAGAATCATACCACTAAACCAAATGCCCTTGTAAAGAATCTTTCATTTTTAGTTGCTAGAACATATGTTTTATGCGCCTCTATATTTAAAATTTATCCACATGTTTTTGTGCTTTAGAACCTACTTGTACGTTTGAGATTATGAATGACTCCGCTCAAATTATTTTGGTTGAAGCTGCATTGCCACTAAAACATATGTGCATTCCTTTGGGATTTACTTCGTCCCTTTCACAATTTTACTACGTTGTGCATTCTTTGCGACCATTTAACAATAGTTATAATGAGATTGCTATCTCATGTTAGAAAAATGCTACCATTTAACAATATTTATAATGGGATTGCAATCTCATGCTAGAAAAAACGCGAGTAAATGTAATCTCAAATTAGAATCATAATGATATGAACAATCTCACTATTGTCATATGACCTCTCACACCCTAAGCAAGAATAATACCACTAGACGAAATTTCCCTTCTTGAACATCTATCATTTTTAGCTCTCACTTGATATATTTGTTGGGAGTGGCTAAAAGCATTTTGTTGAGCATTTCAATCATGAATAACTTATAGAATACTATCATCAACCCTTTACAACCAATACACGGAATTCTTAATTAATAAATTGTACTTGTTGATCATTAATCATTTTGAAGTAAGACTAATGGAGATGCATGGTAACGATCATTAATCATTTTTGAAGTGGAGATGCATGGTAACAATCCCCGTACCTCTGTATTTAACTTATGTTATTTTAATGTGTATTTATTTACTTCGTAAATATCTTTAATTCTACAATCTCTTAAAGGGGCATTCTGAGAATTGAACTCGAGACCTCTCGCACCTAAAGCGAGAATCATACCACTAGACCAAATGCCCTTGTTATGCACTTTGAAACGTATATATGAATTCTTGAGCCTAGGTATTAAGGTCGTATTTTGTTGTATTGTAGGAAACACATGAAGTCCTTGATGAGAATATGTCGTTTAGAACAAAACAAGAACATAATAAGAACAGATAGCTTTCTTCTTCTTCTTTTTTTTTTTTTTCTTTGTTTCCTAAAATGGTAAGTATAAAGTCTTGGGATGTAAATAAAGACTTTTTACTATTGGTTGCCCAACAATTGGTGTACAAAAGTTAAGAGGTATGTTTGATAATAGGAACAAAAGGTTTATATTAATATGAAGTCCTTTGATAAGTAAAAAATTTAGACATAGGGCATTACAAGAATTGAACTCAAAACCTCTTGCACTCTAAGTGAGAATCATACCACCAAAACAAATATTATTAGCTTCTATTCAAATATATTTTTCTCCGAGTGGTTGGACGGCTATAAAATGAAAAGTTGAATTGTTATAATATACCAGGGTTATCAAATAAATCAACAACCCAACAAAGGAAACAAACTAATCAATTTGGGTTGGATTGATTCGGTTCAGTACATCAGTTTGTTTGATTTAATTCTTCCATTTTGCCTCGTATGACAAGAAAATAAAGTTGTATTGAATGCACCTAGTTTCATTTATGAAAGACTCATATGAAACGTACTGGCAATAATAGTACTAAGAGTTAGAGTCTATAAGCATTTCATGAACTTAAGTGCAACTCATGCTTCTTTAAAGCTGAATATACTTTAGTTAAGTAACGGGAACTTTAAATTACTTCATGTGGAGCTTCAATTACTCTATGCTAGTTACAATCTTTAGGATTGACTACTTGGACACGAGTTCATGGATTTAGGGAAATTTTTGTGTAATTATCAATTACAACTTATGTTTTCAAATTTTTAGGACATAATTTAGGTAGTTTTCAAAGTATATTATCTAATATAATGAATCTATCTCCGAAAAAAAATTTAAATTTCCTACTGATCTTGCTGAGACAACTTCTTCTATTCCAACCCTGAGTGTTATCTCGCCTTCTGCAAACACTCTCCAGGAACTAGTTTCTTGAAAAAACAGCACAAATATGATTAGTGGCCCCTGAATCCAGTATCCAAGTTAAGTGATCATACTCTACTAAACGTATTTCTACAACTAGTAAATCATATTTACCTTGTTGTGCCTTTTCGGCTTTATTCTCTGCAAGGTAATTTGGGCAGTGACTTTTCTTGTGCCCGTTTTTATTGCAATGGAAACATTTTCCATTATCTGCATTTTGAACCTTAAGTTTGTGGTCAGTAGGAATCTTATCTTTCCCCTTACCCTTTTTGTCAAATGCAACCCAAACTATTCGGTTTGCATTTCAGCAGGGGTCTAGGGGACATTCCGTAGTTAAAACAAACCTCAAATCTGTTGGGTTTTATGTCCTAAAACTCATAGTTTGTAAACAAAAACATATTCTATTTTCAATAAAGTTATTATTGTTGTTTATTCAGTAAAGATTGTTATTGAATAAAGTGAACTTTACGAAGATTAATCTAAATCCAATAAACTAAGAACACTCTAGCTATAGTATGATTACTTGAACTATATGTAGAGAAATAAGAGTGGATCAAGTTCAAGTATATATAGTCAAAATGATCTATAGTATAAGGATAAGGCTGAGTACCTTATTCTAGGGACACTATGGATGCGGCCCACTTTTGTATATGATATAAACAATGTGATCACTAAATTGTACATGTGGAGACATGTGAGTGGGGGCATCCTATGCAATGAGTATTGCATAAGATCGGACCATGAAGAAAACCACTCTCACTTTATAATGTCGTTTACTGTTGAGACAGATTTTCTTTTCATTTGATAACCTAGGTAACTCGGTTTTAATCCTGAGCTAACCATGAACTCCTGTTTATTCGGAATTATCCTTAGATTTGCATGGGTGAGAGTGGCTCTAGTTCGCCGACTCAATAGGCCTCCCATTTCAGGGGTAAGACAGGGTGAATGGCTGAGACGTGGGGTGCAAGATGGAATTCACTCCTACCCACTTTTAGGGATAGAAGAGTGGTAGTTCCCTTAAGCACTGACTCCAGGTCTTGAACAAGGAACCCACCCTCTCATTAGCCTGAGAGGGATTCGGTTTACTGGTTGGACCACAAACCAATTGTTCATTAGAGGATCAGTGAGACATAAGAAAGAAGAAGTAACTTTAGGGGTAAAATGGTAAATTGACCCAGCTCTAGTTACGAACAACCTGTGAAGGATCGACTTACTAATCATGGTTATATCAAATGGATAGAAATATATCTATAGTGAGGGGAGTGCAACTACTAGGTTATAGTGGAGTGTCCTAGTAGTTAACGAATGTTGGTTAACAAGGTTAATGAGTTTAACCGGTTAATCTTGGATCGTTGGAGCCCAAGATCTATAGGTCCATTAGGTCCCTCTGCTAGCTCATATCGGACTAAACCATAGAACAGTGTGACGAGTGAGTTCGAAGTGTTCAAATTCAAATTAGGAAATATGCGCTACATATACGATATATTTAACCGCATTTTTGTTTTATTTACGAATTAAACAAAAAGAGAGAATCTGAGATATGTAAATAAGATTTAAAATCTTAATCAATTATGTGTTCAAATTGATTGGGATTGGCATTTGAATTAATATTAAATATTAATTAAATAGTTCAATTAATCATTTAATGTTACTTTAATTTGAAATTCATATTCAAATTAATTGTTGAATTAAAATGAAGAAAGTCAAAATGTTGACTCCATTTAATGAAAAATTCCATGTTAGTGAAATTTTGAGGTGTCAAAATTTGGTTTAACCAAACTTGCATGCTTGCCAAATAAATCCCACAAGTTTGAGTGGAATTTTAAGTGTCAAAATTTGGTTAACTCAAACATGCATGCTTGCCACATAATCCCAAACATTTGAGTGGAATTTTAAGTGTCAAAATTTGGTGATCTCAAATTTGCATGAACATGCAAACATGACTCTTTAAATAGAGTGATCATGGTACATGGAAGGTCTTCTTCTTCCTGGTGAAAAACCTTGAGAAAAACTTCTCACATATACAAAATCCCTCCCAAGTTTAGTCACTCACCGGATTCCACAATCCCGTTCTAAGGCCGGAGGATAATGGAGAAGACACTAGTGGTGGTTCGAAACCGGTTCGTGAGGAAAAAAGAGTTTGAACTACAAAAGGTTAGTATCTAAACTCATTAAGTTTTAATACTTATGAACATGCTAGTTATTTACTATAATTGATGTTCTAAAAGTGCCTAAGATCCAAATTGCTTCCGCATGTGTTATATTAATACCATCAAAATCATCATTTGCAAGTATTGTGTTTAGGTTTGATTTCCTTGTTGCGTAATTGTTTTTAATTTCTCAGAAGCGAGTAATTGTACTATTGAGCTTGACATGCTGAGATTTAAAACAAATTCTATTTAAAACAAATTCTATTAGCGAATTGACTTAATCCTTTTTAATCCAATCAAGTTTAACAAATGTAATAATATACCCAAAAACTATTAATTTACAACGATACTTTAGTGAGTTAGAGCAATTGCTACCGAGGGGCACTCAATCACTCCTTCACTAAACCAAGACATTCTTGACTTAAACACTAATCCCTGAATAACTCTTATTCCTATAGTATTTTAGTTATCGCTACTTTGGTTAAGAATATACTAACTCTTAGTAATTCTTCGTAAGTGTGACCCACCATTTTCAGACCTCAGAGATCGGCCCCAACAATGCTATCAAATTAAAAAGCCAAAGTTAGGAATGGACCTAAGAAATCCTATCAATTTCTAGAGTTTGCGTTGTTCCGACTCCCATGTTACGACCCTCTGAATGGGTAGTTGCTCTAGGGCAACATGCAGGCGGAACATGGGAATTTCACGATGCAACCTAGTGGTGGAGACCATAGGATGTGTTGATATACTTCCTTCTCCCACTTACTATAAATACTTTCTCTATTCACCTTGTTATTGACTCATGCAAATACCTTCGGAATGGAGACGCTCCTCGGGTGACACGAGGCCGAGCATGAATCTCACGGTGTGAATTATCCAGAGAGCGTAAAAAGAAAAAGATATATCTCATATACCTTTTTCCTCCCACTAAGTATTTTAGACGGTTGGGTATACTTATTACTTAGTATATTCCGGCTAATTAAATATAACTTAAGTCTAGGTGATTTTTCCAAATATAACATTTATACTCGATTTTTACCTATGATGTCTAGGTAATTTTTCATTTTTTTTTTAAATCCTTACATCACTCACGCATGCTATTAAAACTGGACTAACTAAGCTCAAGTATTGACCCGATCTCCAGGTAGCAGGTGTTCCGTAAACCGTCAACTTAAGTACCTCCAGCCTTAGACAAGATCATGTCAGGTGAGCTTTCTTGTACCCACAGTTTTACAAGATATCGACCTATTTTAACTATTAAAATTCATCATGCTTGGTTGTTAACCTTAAGTGAGTATGCATTTATCTTTGTTATAGATTTTAACGTCTATCTCGTTTTATGACGTTGAAAATAACCTATAACATTCTTCCAACATGCTTTATATAACAATTATATAATCATCCATTCCATGCAATAATATAACAATTTATATCTATCTCATGGAACCCTAAACATGCATACTATACATTATAACACTTACAACATACTTGGAATGCATGAAACATGCTTAGCCTATGGTGGGATTTTAAATCTATATGACATACTTTATGCACATACATTTTCTATTAATTAAAACATACATTCATAATGCATAATTAATTAAACACACTAAAGTGGATTGGTTTTGGCATTTTAAAGCAAGCAATTAACTAAATTATTACATTAATAATTAATAATAACTTGAACCGCTCCCAAGGATCAGGAACAGGCCAAACCAACCCTTACAAACGTTGAACCGGACCCTAACTAGCAGAAAAAAACACCCGAACCACCTCTTCCATCTTCTTCAGTTCAGCTTGCTATCTCTTCCATTTTCGATCAACCTAAAATGGATTCTAATGACTCCATAAAAATTACAGACCTTTCTTCACTCATTAACCCCATATACATTAGGCCAATTACTATAATTGAATACCATGCAAGCAAAAAAAAAAAAAAAAAAACATCCACTTTAGCAACCACAAAATTTCATTCATGAAATGGTACCCACCATGTTCAAATTAATGTAAATGAAGTGCCTAAAACTTGCTCTGATACCAATTGATGGTGTTGCTATAACACGTGCGGAAGAAATTTGGATCTTAGGCACTCTAAGTACAACAATTATAGTAAATTAGCTAGCATGTTCAAAAGCATTAAAACTCAATGAGTTTGAATACTAACCTTTTGTAGTTCAAATTTCTTTTTCCTCACGAACCGGTTTCGAACCACCACTAATGTCTTCCCTACTATTCTTCGGCCTTAGAACGAGATTGTGCAATCCGGTGAGTGACTAAACTTGATAGGAATTTAGTATATGTAAAGAGAGAGTTTTGAGAGATTTTCTCAAAGTTTTTCAAGCAAACTTTCCATGTACCTTAATCAATTTATAGAGTCATATTTGCATGTTCATGCAAATTTGAGATTACTAAATTTGACACTCAAAATTCCACTCAAATTTGTGGGATCACCGCAAGCATGCAAGTTTGATTTAACCAAATTTTGACACAAAAAATTCCACTCAAATTTGTGGGATTATGTGGCAAACATGCAAGTTTAGTTAAACCATATATTGATACTCGATATTCCACTAACTCAAACATGGATTTTTCCATTGGGTGAAGTCAACATTTTGACTTTCTTTATTTTAATTCAACAATTAATTTAAATAATTAATTTCAAATAAAAATAATAATAAATGATTAATTAAACAATTTAATTAAAATTTACATTAAATAAAATGTCAATCCCAATCAATTCCAGCACATATTCATTATATTGATTATGAATCCCTATTCATAATTAAAATATTTAAATCTTATTTAAAAATCTCTAATTCTCTTTTTGTTTAATTCATAAATAAAACAAAATGCGATTAAATATATCGTATATATTTAGCGTATATTCCCTAATTTGAATTCAAACACTTCGAACTCACTCGTCACACTGTTCTAAGGTTCAGTCCGATATGAGCTAGCAGGGGGACCTAATGGACCTACAGATCATGGGCTCTAACGATCCGAGATTAACTGGCTAAACTCATTAACCTTGTTAACCAACATTCGTTAACTACTAGGACACTCCACTATAGCCTAGTAGTTGCACTCCCCTCACTATATATATTTCTGTCCAATTGATATTTCCATGATTAGTAAGTCGATCCTTCACAGGTTGTTCGTAACTAGAGCTGGGTCAATTTACTATTTTACCCCTAAAGTTACTTCTTGTTCCTTGAGTCCCACTGATCATCTAATGAACAATTGGTTTGTGGTCCAACCACCAAACCAAACCCCTCTTGGGCCAGTGAGAGGGTGGGGCCCCTTATTCAAGACTTGGAGTCAGTACTTGAGTGAACAACCTCTCTATTATCCCTAAAGGCGGGTAGGAGTGAATTTCATCTTACACTCTATGTCCCCAACTATTCACCAGTCTTACCCCTGAAATGGGAGGCTTATTGAGTCGGCGAACTCGGGCCACTCTCACCCATGCAAATCTAAGGATAATTCCGAATAAACAGGAGTTCATAGTTAGCTTAGGATTAAGATCGAGTTACCTAGGTTATCGAATGAAAAAATTAGTCTCAACAATAAACGACATTATAAAGTTGTGAGTGGTTTTCTTCATGGTCCGATCTTATGCAATACTCATTGCATAGGACGCCCCCACTCACATGTCTCCACATGTACAATTTAGTGATCACATTGTTTATATCATATACAAAAGTGGGCCGCATCCATAGTGTCCCTAGAATAAAGTACTCAACTTTATCCCTGTACTATAGATCATTTTGACTATATACTTGAACTTGATCCACTCTGATGTATCTACATATAGTTCAAGTAATCATACAATAGCCAGAGTGTTCTTAGTTTATTGGATTTGACTATATACTTGAACTTCATCCACTCTGGTGTATCTACATATAGTTCAAGTAATCATACTATAGCTCGAGTGTTCTTAGTTTATTGGATTTAGATTAATCATCGTAACATTCACTTTATTCAATAAATTCAAACTATGAGTTTTAGGACATAAAACCCAACAAATACAATCAATTCTACTGATTGATCATTAATAAAAGAAGACTAATGGAGATGCGGGTAAAAGAAGACTAATGAAGATGTGGGCAATCGATCCCCGTACCTCTCGCATGCAAAGAGAGCACTACCATCTTAGCTACATCCTCACAATTGTTACATCACAAAACTCATAGGTCCCGTCATCAATAATAGTGAAAATGAAAAACTAAATAGTGAAAATGAAAAACTATCTCTCCTCATTATGTCATAAATAAGAAAAAATTGAAAAGAATAATATATTTAACAATTGATAGTATTCTTTGGAGATGCATGGTAACGATCCCTGCACCTCTCGCATGCAAAATAATTGCTCTACCATCTGGGGTACATCCACACAATTATCCGGGCTCATTATGTCGTAAATAAGAAAAAATTGAAAAGAAATAATATATTGTGATTTTTCTTTTCTTCAATCTTGTACAATTTGTCCGAAAGTGTCATTTTTCTCCACATTTTTAACACTTTATGTTTGGTTTGTTTGGAGAATTTTCTCGATCCCTTTATTTTGATCGCCCATGTTTGTTTGGGCTCTTTGATTTACTTCTTTCCCTTCGGCTCTTTGATTTACTTCTTTCCCTTCGATCAACACTAAGAGTATTGCCAGATGAATCTCTAATTTCCCATTTGGGAATACTACCGACATCTCGAATTTCATCAAACTTAAGTTTATTAGATTCTCGTGAACTGTTGATTGCAGCAACAACAGTATACCACGTCTCGGGTAAAGATGACATCAAAATTAAAGCTTTAATTTCATTTTTTAAACATAATTTCCACTGAGCTCAATTGACTGACAATCACGTTGAACTAATTTATATGATCTGCAACAAATCTACCTTCAGACATTTGTATATATTTGACAACATCTTCTTCATAGCCGACGAATTTTCGTACATATTCGACAACACCTTCAATAGGCCCGATGTCATCTTCTCTTTGATGATGTTGAACGTCGTGTTCCTGGACAGCATCAACCAGATCAACCGTAAGGTGTGACGATCCTTGAGTTTCCACTCCTCCGCGGTTATGGTATCTGGCTTCACCCCCAAAAGGGGTTTCTAAAGATTTTTATGGTACATATAATCTTCAATCTACATCTTCTAGAAACTGATATAGAATCCATCAAACTTTTCAATTATTGTCTTTGAACTTTCCATCCTCATAGATTGCGGTGAATCTCGCCTCGCTCTAATGCCCATTCTTAGGATCACACAACAACACACACACTCGATCTAAATGAACACAAAAAACATGATAGAGAAAATGTAAGGAGATATATTGACTAAAAGTTTTGTATTAATGAAGTATGCAAAGAGAGGGTATGAAGAATGAGAAATGTACATTTTGAAAGCATCGACTAATGGGTATATATATGATTTCAATTTATTATATATATATAGATTTAACAGATATAACCGCCTACTATATATAAATATTTAGTATATATATTTATATATATTAGGCAAATGGATCGCCTACTCTATCAGATTTTTACTGCAAATAGTCAGCCTCCATATCCAACATTCAAGAGCCCAAATAGTTAGTTTTCTAAGAGAGTTTAAAGAAAAATAAGCAAATGGAGGCTCGGAACGTTGGAACCCATCTGTTTACTTTATGTAAACGTTTTAAGTTTCAAATTTAGAACTTTGCGTCCAAAATTCTTCATCTAGAGATTGATTCATTAAGTAGTTTTTCTAGGAGAGTTTAAAGAAAAATAAGCAAATGGAGGCTCAGAACATTGGAACCCATCGGTTTACTTTCTGTAAACATTTTAAGTTTCAAATTTAGAACTTTGAGTACAAAATTCTTCATCTAGAGATTGATTCGTTTAATGGGTCTTATACAATTAGCTATAAGGTATGTTACGTTTAATGGGTCTTACACAATTAGCTGTAGGGTAAGTTAATAAACACAGTTGAAAAAGATTATCATCAGCTTATCTGGTACGGCTACTAAGGAATGTTAAGGTATGTTTATTTGATACATACGTTTAATGGGTCTTATACAATTAGCTATAAGGTATGTTACGTTTAATGGGTCTTACACAATTAGCTGTAGGGTAAGTTAATAAACACAGTTGAAAAAGATTATCATCAGCTTATCTGGTACGGCTACTAAGGTATGTTAAGGTATGTTTATTTGATACATACGTTTAATGGGTCTTATACAATTAGCTATAAGGTATGTTACGTTTAATGGGTCTTACACAATTAGCTGTAGGGTAAGTTAATAAACACAGTTGAAAAAGATTATCATCAGCTTATCTGCTACGGCTACTAAGTTAATGAACACAGTTGAAAAAGATTATCATCAGCTTATCTTCTACGGCTACTAAGAAACTTCTTACAGAGCTTCAGGATGATTATGCCATCAAGGATCTTGGCATTTTGAGTTATTTTCTTGGGATTGAGATCTACCATACTTCCAATGGACTTGTTCTAACACAACATAAATACATTCAAGATTTATTGTCCCGCTCTTCTTTGGTGGCAATCTTATCTCCAAGAGTTCAAGGAAATAATCGATTGTTTCTCGCAAGGCGGTTGCTTATGCCACTGCCAAATTAACCTGGATCCATAACCTGGATCCAAGTCCTCTTGCGTGAGCTCGGGATTTCGCAAGCACGATCGCCTAGCCTGTGGCGTGACAACATTAGTGCCACCAATCTGTCCCTGATCGCCTATAGCATGTGGCGTGACAACATTGGTGCCACCTATCTGTCCCCCAATCCAATGAAATTCATTGTCCAGATTAGATAATCTAACCATTAATATGTAATCATAAGGAAGAATCTAACCATTAATATGTAATCATAAGGAAGAGTATTTATTAAAGCACTAGGTTGCTCGCCTTAATTTTTGTTTCCTAAGATGGTAAGTAAGACATGTTAATATTGAATTATTCTAATATTCAAGGAGTTATCAAATAAACCAACAACCCAACAAAGAAACCAACAAACTATTTAATTTGATATAATTGTGAACTCAAGACCTCTCGCACCCAAAATAAGAATCATACCACTAAACCAAATGCCTTTGACGTGGATCAATCATTTTTAGTTGCTAGTCCATGTATTTTGTGTGCCTCAAAATTTGAAATTTATCCATGTATTTTTTTTTTTTTGCGCTTTAGAACCTACTATTATTGCCACGTTAATTTCACATTGTCCATCACATAATAGAATTTGTTCTTCAAATCAATTGGATGTAGTTCAATTAATATCATTAAGAAATATTGACATAAAGAAAGTTCATATCCTATAATTCCTACCGTGTACCTTTGCGATTATGAATGACCCAACTCAAATTATTTTGGTTGAAGTTGCATTGTCACTAGAGCATATGCATTCCGTTGCATTGCCACTAGAGCATATGCATTCCTTTGGGATAGATATTGAAACAATACATTTGAATTTTAAGTAAAATTTCACCACAAACTAAGTTTTTGAAAACGACTTTTATTTTATATTTATTTTTTAATTTTTAATTTATTAATTTTTTTAGTTTTTAATTTTAGTTGTCAAAACCTAGATATGTCAAAACTACTTCTTTGCTACCCTTTAACAATATTTATATGCTTTTAAGTTTATTTAGTTTCTTTTTATTACTAAGTTTACTTCTATTTCATGTTTAAAAAAAATGTGCTAGTAAATATAATTAATAAACCCAGGTGCTTAATACATTTTAAATACTTACTCCATTTGTATTTACTTCATTTTAAATAAAAGTTTACAGTAATTAATAAACCCATGTGCTTAATACATTCCCCGAAAAAATAAATTTGTTTGTATTATCAATGAATAGGAAGAGAAGAAATCCCGAAAATAAGTAGAAGGTTGAGAATTTCACTCAACCACGCAATCAAACTTGATAGACTCATGTGCAATTCTACCGGCAACGCAATTCTACCCCCAACAATTGCTTGAAACTAAGAAATGAGAGAGATAATGCTGATTTTTAAGGGGAACATCTGAACTTCAGAGATCAATTTCATTCCTCTAAAATCTGATTTGTAGATAATAATTTGAGGATATATATAGTCTCCCCACAAAAGAAGTTAGTGGCCTGGATTTAATCTCAATCCACTTGAATCTCCACCAAAGACCAGGTCAATTTGACCATTACATACTTTATGAATTAAAAATAAATAAAGTTTTCTAACAACTCATCTAATGATGCTTGCAACTTCATCTTCACTTCAACTGTGTAAATATTCACTTCTAAAGCTCCAAATGGTTCTTTCTCAATCGAATAAGCTTGTAACACATGAAATGAGAGTTGAACAAAGCCTATCCAATTTTATAGATGAAGAATAAATGCTTGTTGAATCTTCTTAGCTGGTCTCTTTGGAACATTCGGATCACTGTGATCCTTATCATCTTCGCCCTCTTCAAAAGGATTCGTCCTCGAATCAAAAGAATCATCACCTACATCAAAAGGACTCAAGTCAACAACATTAAAAATTGAAAGTAGAATGTGTTGAAAATTCTCCAGGAAGATCATTTTATATGCATTGTTATTAATTACTTTAAGGACTTGATTAGGGTTATCCCCTCTTGGATGTAACTTTGTCTTCCTTTAAGATGGAAATCGCTCCTTGCGAAAATGTATCCAAACCCAGTTATCGGGTTGAAAAATCATTTCCTTCCATCCTTTGTTAATTCTTTAAGCAACTTTGAAATTTTGTTTCTCAATTGTCTCGTTCACCTCTTTATGGAATATTTTGATCCGACCTTAATTATGGTTGCTTTACTCACAAAAATATTTAATTCTTAAAATAACTTTTTGTTTCTCAATTGTCTCCTTTCACCTGTTTATGCAATGTTTTGATCAGATCTGCCTTACTTGTGATTGCTTTACTCACAAAAATATTAGAATGAATAGGAAGCAAATCAAGAGGAATAAGTGGATTAAATCCATAAACATCTTCAAAAGGAGAACAATGAGTGGTACTATGAATTGCTCTAAAGGAGAACGATACTATGAATTGCTCTATTATATGCCATCTCACAAATGGCAAACATTCGTCCCAAGACTTAATATCCTTAGAAATAATAGGCAGATTAAATCCATAAACATTTTCAGAAGGAGAACAAATGAGTGGTACTATGAATTTCTTTAAAGGAGAACGGTACTATGAATTCCTCGGTTATATGTCATCTCTACAAATGACAAAAATTAGTCCCAAGACTTAATATATTCTTAGAAATAATAGGCAATAATCCAATTTATCCCACACCATACTTCTCAAAAGTGACTTAAAAATTTAACTATCCCTATCTTTTTTGCGAGTAGCAAACCACATTTAAAGGTGTATACAGCCCATATAAAATATCTATCCCATTAAGGCACCACCATATTATAGAGCATTTAGGAATACAGAGCGGGGTGTTCAAGGTATCGATCCCCGTACCATCGCATGCAAACAGAGCACTCTACCATCTTAGCTACATTTCCACAATTCTTGCATAACAAAACCCAAAACTGTGCGTCGTGAAAATGAAAAAATATTTCTGATCGTTATGTTAAAAATAAGGAAAAATTGAATAGAAATAAAATATTAATAACTAATAGTTTCTTTAGGAGATGCATTCTACCAGCTACATCCCCATAATTCTTACCTAACAAAACCCAAAACTGCACGTCATGAATAATAGTGAAAATGAAAAAATATTTCTGCTCATTAAGTAAAAAATAAGGAAAAATTGAATAGAATAAAATATTGAAAATGAAAACTTTCCCTTCTCATTATATCATAAATAAGAAAAATTTGAAATAGAAATAGAATATTTGGTAGTAGGATTCCTTTGGAGATGCAGGGTATCGCACCGTACTTCTCACATGCGAAGCTAGCGCTCTACCATCTGACCTACATCCCCAAAATTCTTACGTCATCAAATCCTAAACCTACCATCACCAATAATAGTGAAAATAAAAAAATATCTATGCTCAATATATCAAAATAAGAAAAGATTCAATAGAAATAAAACCATTTGAGCTACATCCCACGAAAAAAATATCTCTGCTCATTATGTCATAAATAAGGAAATATATTTTCTTCTAGAGATGCAAATATGCAAGCTATACCTCTTGCATGCTAAGCGAACGCTCTACCATCTAAGCTACATCCCCACAACTCTTATATCACAAAACTATACCTCTTGCATGCTAAGCGAACACTCTACCATCGCTACATCCCCACAACTCTTATATCACAAAACTATACCTCTTGCATGCTAAGCGAACGCTCTACCATCTAAGCTACATCCCCACAACTCTTATATCACAAAACTCTAAATTTTCTCTCATCAATAATAGTGAAAATGAAGAAATATTTAACGAATAGATTCTTTCGGAGATAAGAGGTATTGATCGCCATACCTCTCGCATGCTAAGCGAGCACTCTACCATCTGAGCTACATTCACACGATTCTTACATCATAAAATCCTAAATGTCTTGTCATCAATAAGAGTGAAAATAAAAAACTATCTCTGCACATTATGTCATAAATAAAAATAAATTGAAAATAATTAATATATTTAATAATTGATAGTTATCTACCAGTCCCAGTCCCCATACCTCTTGCAAAGCAAGTGCTCTACCATCTAAGCTACATCTCCATGATTCAAATGAGGTATCAATCCCCATTCCTCTCACATGCTCGCGTTGTACCATCTGAGCTACATCCCCACATTACTTGCACCACAAAATCCTAAATTTTGGTATTGAGCTACATCCCCACATTACTTGCACCACAAAATCCTAAATTTTGGTATCAATCCCCATACCTCTCACATGCTCGCGCTGTACCATCCTAAATTTTCTGTCTTTAGTAATAGTGAAAATGAAGAAATATCGCTACTCAACATGTTATGACTAAGGAAAAATTGAAAAGAAATAACATATTTAATAATAGATAGTTTTATTTTGAAGATGCGGGGTATCGATCCCTATACTTCTCGCATGCAAAGCGAGCGCTCTACCACCTGAGCTACATCCCCAAGATTCTTATGACATAAAATCCTAAACGTCTTATCATCAATAATAGTGAAAATGAAAAAATATCGCTACTCATTAATCCTTTAGAGATGCGAGTATGGATCCCCCATACTTCTCACATGCTAAGAAAGCGATCTAAAATCTAATCTACATTCTCAGGATCCCCATACTTCTCACATGCTAAGAAAGCGATCTAAAATCTAATCTACATTCTGATGATTCTGATTCTTACATCAGAAAACCCTAAACGTCCCGTCATCAATAATAGTGAAAATGAAAAAATATCTCCGCTCATGATGTCATAAATAAGGAAAGATTGAATAGAGTTTCTTAATCTAATCTACATTCTGATGATTCTGATTCTTACATCAGAAAACCTTAAACGTCCCGTCATCAATAATAGTGAAAATGAAAAAATAACTCGGCTCATGATGTCATAAATAAGGAAAGATTGAATAGAGTTTCTTAATCTAATCTACATTCTGATGATTCTGATTCTTACATTAGAAAATCCTAAACGTCCCATCATCAATAATAGTGAAAATGAAAAAATAACTCGGCTCATGATGTCATAAATAAGGAAAGATTGAATAGAGTTTCTTTTGGAGATGCGGGGTATCCATCCCCGTACCTCTCGCATGCTAAGCGAGCTCTCCACCATCTGTGCTACATCCCCGGAATTCTTGCATCACAAAACCCTAAATTTTCCATCATCAATAATAGTGAAAATGAAGAAATATCGCTACTTAACATGTCATGAATAAGGAAAACTTAAAAGAAATAACATTTTTTTTTAATAATAAATAGTTTTGTTTTAGAGATGTAGGGTATCAATCCCCATACCTCTCGCATGCAAAGCAAGCGCTCTACCATCTGAGCTACATCCCCACGATTCTTATATCACAAAACCCTAAACGTCTCGTCATCAATAATAGTAAAAATGAAAAACTATACTGCTCATTATGTCGTAAATATGAAAATTTTGAAAAGAAATAATATATTTAATAATTCGTTCATTTGGAGATGCAAGGTATTAATCCCCGTACTACCCACATGAGAAGCAAGTGCTCTACCATTTGATCTACATCCGCACAACTCTTACATTGGAAAATAATAAACGTCCGGTCATCAATAATTGTGTAAATAAAAAAATATCTCGTCTCATTATGTCATAAATAAGGAAAGATTGAATAGAAATAAAATATGAATAACAAATAGTTTCTTTTGAAGATGCAGGGTATAGATCCCCGTACCTTTCGCATGCTACGCAGGCGCTCTACCATCTGGCTAAATACCCACAACTTTTAAATCACAAAACCCTAAATTTTCCTTCATCAATAATAGTGAAAATGAAGAAATATCGCTACTCTAAATGTCAGGAATAATGGAAAATTGAATGTAAAAAATATTGACATAAATAAAGTTCATATCCTATAATTCCTACCTTGTACCTGTAAGATTGTGAATGACCAAGCTCAAATTATTTTGGTTGAAGCTACATTGCCACTAAAGCACATGCATTCCTTTAGGATAGATATTGAAACAATACATTTGAATTTTAAGCAAAATTTCACCACAAACTAAGTTTTTGAAAACGACTTTTATTTTATATATATTTTTTAATTTTTTTAATTTTTTAATTTTTTAATTTTTTAATTTTAGTTTTCAAAACCTACATTTATATGTCAAAACTACTTCTTTGCTATCCTTTAACAATATTTATATTGTAAAATGGGATCAACTTCTTTAAGTTTATGTAGTTTCTTTTTACGGATATGTTTACTTCTATCTCATATTAAAAAAAATGTTCTAGTAAACATATTTCCTCTTTTATTGGTATATATACTTACTCTATTTGTATTTACTTCATTTTAAATAAAAGTTCACAGTAATTAATAAACCCATGTGTTTAATACATTCCCTAGAAGACAAACTTGTTTGTATTAGAATAAATTACAATGAATAGGAAGAGAATAAATCCCAAAAATAAGTAGAAGGTTGAGAATTTCACTCAACCACACAATCGAACTTGATAGGCTCATGTGCAATTCTACCCCCAACAATTGGTTGAAACTTAGAAATGATAGAGATAATGCTCGAATTTTTAAGGGGAACTTCTAAACTCGAGAGATCAATTTTATTCCTCTAAAATCTAATTTTCACATAATAATTGCTTGAAACTTAGAAATGGTAGGGAGGGGAACTTCTAAACTTGAGAGATCAATTTCATTCCTCTTAAATCTAATTTTTACATAATAACTTGAGGACAGGAGGATATTTATAGTCTCCCCACAAAAGAAGTTAGTGACCTCGATTTAATCTCAATAATAGTGAAACTTAGAAATGGTAGAGATAATGCTCGAATTTTTAAGGGGAACTTCTAAACTTGAGAGATCAATTTCATTCCTCTTGAATCTAATTTTTACATAATAATAATTTGAGGACATTAGGATATTTATAGTCTCCCAACCAAAGAAGTTAGTGGCCTGGATTAAATTTCAATAATAATGAAAATGAAGAAATATTGCTACTCAACATGTCATGACATGAATGAGGGAAAATTGAAAGTAAAAAATATATTTAATAATAGATAGTTTTATTTTAGAGATGTAAGGTATCAATCCCTATACCTCTCGCATACAAATCAAGCGCTTTACCATCTGAGCTACGTACCCACAATTCTTATGTTACAAAACCCTAAACATCTCGTCCTTAATAATAGTGAAAATGAAAAACTATCTCTGTTCATCATGTAGTAAATATGAAAATTTTGAAAAGAAATAATATATTTAATAATCGATTCATTTAGAGAAGGAAGGTATCAATCCCGTACTTCCAACATGGGAAGCTCTACCATCTGAGCTACATCCCCACGATTCTTACATTATAAAACCCTAAATGACCCGTCATCAATAATTGTGAAAATGAAAAAAATATCTCCGCTTATTATGTCATAAATAAGGAAAGATTGAACAGAAATAAAATATCGCTACTCAACATGTCATGACTAAGGAAAAATTGAAAAGAAATTACATATTTAATAATAAATTATTTTGGAGAAGAAGGGTATCGATCCACATACCTCTCACATGCAAAGCGAGCACTCTACCATCAGAGCTACATCCCAACAATTCTCATGTCACAAAATCCTAAATGTCTCGTCATCAATAATAGGTCCAAAATGGTAGAAAATTAGGTATAATTTATGAATCACTTCGACATAGAATGCATTGATATTATTATTTGGATTATCATTCACATTCACAATTTCATGGGAATGTATGTATTTAACGTGTGTCATTTTATTGTACTTATTTACTTCATTTTGGTGAGTATGCCTATCCAAATCTGAAGCAGGTCTTGTAGAGAGCTCTTTGTTCTTATTATGTTATTAAGACACATTCTACATCCAAGGCTTCAGTTCAACCGCATCGAGGACTTCATGTGTTTCATGCAATATGACAAAATACGACCTTAATACCTAGGCCCAAGGATTCATACATACATTTTAAGTGGCATAATAAGGGCATTTGGTCTAGTGGTATGATTCTCGCTTTGGGTGCGAGAGGTCTCGAGTTCGATTCTCGGAATGCCCCTTCAAGAGTAGCAACCTAAAGTCTTTCTTTACATCCCAATGCTTACATGTTTAAGTTTTGATATCTCTTTTCTAATTCCTTTATGTCGACTTTGTTGCCCAACAATTGATGTAGAGAAGTTAAGAGGTATGTTTGAAAAGTAAATAATAGGAACAACAAGTTTATATAAATATGAATAAATATGAAGTTCTTTGATAAGAAAAGATTTAGATATAGGGGCATTTGAGGTTGCACCGTAAGTGAGGGTCGTACCACTAAACCAAATGCCTTTTCTTAAATACCCAATATTTTTTTTGCTTCTACTCAAATATATTTTTCTCTATGTGGTTGGACGGCTATAAAATGAAAAGTTGATGGTCTAATATTTTACTTGTAAGTAAGGCATTTTATATTGAATTGTTATAATATACGAGGATTATCAAATAAACCAACAGCCCAACAAAGGAAACAAACTAATCAATTTGGGTTGGATTGATTCGGTTTAGTTTATCAGTTTGTTTGATTTAATTCTTCTATTTTGCCTCTATGACAACAAAATAAAGTTGTATTGAATGGACCTTAGTTTCATTTATGACAAACTCATACGAAACATACTGGCATTAGTAGTACTAAGAGTTGGAATCTATAAGCATTTCATGAACTTAAGTGCAAACCATGCTTCTTTAAAGATGAGATGAACTTTAGTTAAGTAATGGGAACTTTAAATTACTTCATGTGGAGCTTCAATTACTCTATGCTAGTTACAATCTTTAGGATTGACTAATTGGACACAAGTTCATGGATTTAGGGAAATTTTTGTGCAATTATCAACTACAACTTATGTTTCCAAATTTTTAGGTCATAATTTAGGTAGTTGGTGTTATGAGTCGTAAACTTGTTTTTTACATAATATGGTAGTTGAACTGTCATTCCGATGAGATGGACAAAGAAATTGTCTTTGAAATGACTAATAGACCTAGGTTCATCGTTGTTGTCTTCTAACTGTGATTTTGCAAAAAGCTTAACTAATATAAACTATTATCCGACAAGATCTTTAAGTTAAATCAAGAATATACCCTACACATCATTCAAGATGGCAATAAAATGGAGTTAAATTGAACCCACTTTAGTTTCGTGTTTGGTGTGTTCAAGATAAAGCATAATTGTATTTATGATATTGAGCTTGGGGTCTATAAGAATTTAATGATCATAAGAGAAATTCCAGTTTTATTAGAGGAGACCAAATTTATTTAAGGTACTAGGAATTCGACATGGCTTAAGAGTTGCGTGGGTGCTCATTTTATCCATGTTCTCCACTTCCTCCCATTTCCTCCTCTTCCTCCATCACATTCTTTATTTCTCTTCCCATTTCTCAATCTCCAACTCATTCTTTCTTCATCCCTAACCAATGCCGATTTGAATAAAGAAGGAGAAAAAGAAAGAGAGTGAAGGAAGTCGGAGAGTTATTAGGGATAAATGGAGAAAAAAATTTCTTTAAAATAATAAACAGACCCAAGCTCATCGTTGTTGTTGTCGTTTACTTGTGATTTTGCAAAAAGCTTAACTAATATGAAATATCAAGGTAAATCAAGAATATATCCTACACATCATTCAAGATGACAATAAAATGAAGTTCAATTAAAACGCACTTTTAGTTTCCTGTTTGAAAGGTTCAAGATGAAGCATAATTGTATTAATGATATTAAAGAGATTCATGTTTTATTAGAAGAGATCAACTTCATTTAAGGTACTAGGAGTTTAAACTACTTCCATTAATTTCAATCACTCTACCAAGATTACAAATTTAGGGTTGGCTAATTGGACATCAATTCTCTACCTTTAAGTTATAATTTAGGTAGTAACCATTATAATATTAATGAGCATAAGAGTTACAATTCTTTCATGGACTATATGTGTTATAGTTAAAAGCATATATATATATATATATATATATATATATTATATTATGTATGTTGAGGTCTGGATAAAGCACAAAGTATCAAGGAACACCATTGTCAACTCTAGAACCACCCACAACTAATGATCGAGACCAATGCAAAATATTTTAGCATCCTTTGGCATCGAGATACAAGAAAGATGAACACCGTCAAATTGGAAGCTTTATCAGTCTTAAGAGTCACAATGAGAACTCTAATAAAGCTGGAGCCATGGACTAGGCAAATCATTTTGTGTTAGTTGAAATGGATGACTTTGACGTCGTGTTAGGGATGAACGTCCTACTGGAACACAAAGTCATTTACATGTCCCTAGCAAAATTCCTAGTAGTAACGGAGTCTAATCCGACAATCATTCAGAAAAACATCCATCAACCAAGAGGGGTGAAAATGATGTCGATACTACAGTTGAGAAAGAATCTTAGCCATGATGAATCTACGCTTGCTACTATTGTTGTAATTGAAAAGGGGAGCTCGAGTGAGTCAACCTCAATAGAAACCTTGTTGCCACTACATGAACACCACGATGCAAAACAAGAAGGTCAGATAATGGATTTATCCCAACCAGGAGAGATAAATCACAAGATTAGTTTTATGTTGCAATCGAGATCGCCTGCCACAAACAAATGTCATGTGGCTGAGCTTGAGCTAGCTAAATTCTATGAAAAGCTAAATGACTTGTTAACTGTCGAGTTCATTAGACCCCCAAAGGCTCTTGTCAGTGATCACTCAAATGCTAGGCAAAGACACCAAGCCAACACCAATATTGGAGAAGGAAGACAAAAACAAGCCACTGAAGCAACACATATTCACATAGAAATACCAGACGGATGAAGAGAATGGTCAGTAAGAAGCGTCGACAACAATAATTTCAAGAAAAATAGAGAGTTCATATAAGTTAACGTTAGATCAACTTCGAGTTCAAAGCAACAAGAACCAAAGACGGGTGCAAAAATACTATGGACTAGTCGAAGTTATCCACAAGATTATCAAGACATCATATAGGATCCAATTGCTCTTATGGATGCGGACTAATCTTGTTGTCCACGTCAGTAACTTGAAACGTTATTATTCGGACCAAGAAGACATCAAGCAGAAGCAGGTGGTATGACGTCATGCAAAGAAGAAAAAATTTCATGTGAAGAAAGTAGGAAAGACACCAACAGAGAAGAAATGAAGAGTCAACGAACCGAGAAGTGATTTTCAATAGCACCTAGTAGATTGGAAGAGACTCCTCAACGAGAGACTGGGGCATTTCAAATGCTATTCAAGAATGGTTCCCTTCGGTTGTGGGCTGGATCTTCTGACTATTTACGTTCGGTTGTGGGCTGGATCTTCTGACTATTTACGTGAGTTGGGCTTGGAGCATGCATGTAGGTTGAAGAATGCTTCCCTTGTTCTTCTTCCCTTTGTATTTGTATTTGTATTTTTTTTTATTTTTTTATTTTTTTATTTTTTTATTTTTTTTTTTTTATTTTTTTTTTTTTACCAAACATCCATTTAAATTATTTCTTTATTCAATTTGATATAATTGTTGGGGCATTTCCAAGAATCAAACTCGATCCCTCTCGCACCCGAAGCAAGAATCATACCACTAGACCAAATGCCCTTGTAGTGGATCTTTTGACTATTTACGTGATCCTTATACGACTCACTGAAAATTTTGGTACCCTTCTCATTCCTATTCTCTATTACGCCTCTTCTCGCTCTCTGAAACTTCTTTAAATGTTATTGTTCACTGGTTATTTGGGCGCATCTTCCTTAAAAGGATTGTGACGACAGATGACCTAAGTAAAACTACTATTGGGAGATTAGTGCAATAGAGAATCTGTGCCCCTTAACATAACAAAGAGTTCCTAGAAAAAAATATCATAGAACAATTTGTGTGGGTCGAGGGTGTAACGCCTTTCGCACCCGAAGCAAGAATCATACCACTAGACTAAATGCGCTTGTAGTGAATCTATAATTTTTAGTTGCTAGTCCATATATTTTATGCGCCTCTATATTTAAAATTTATCCACATGTTTTTGTGCTTTAGAACCTACTTGTGCCTTTAAGATTATGAATGACCCAGCTCAAAATTATTATGGTTGAAGCTGCATTGCCACTAGCATATGTGCATTCCTTTCGGATTTACTTTGTCCCTTTCACAATTTTACTAGTCCCTTGCTACCATACCATTTAACAATATTTATAATATTTACTTCGTCCCTTTCACAATTTTACTAGTCTCTTGCTACCATACCATTTAACAATATTTATAATACGTTGAGCAACAATATTTATAATACGTTGAGCAACAATATTTATAATACGTTGAGCAACAATATTTATAATACGTTGAGCAACAATATTTATAATACGTTGAGCAACAATATTTATAATACGTTGAGCAACAATATTTATAATACGTTGAGCATTCGTTGCTACTATTTAACCGTACTTCGTCCCTTGCTACCATACCGTTGCTACTATTTAACCGTACTTCGTCCCTTGCTACCATACCGTTGCTACTATTTAACCGTACTTCGTCCCTTGCTACCATACCGTTGCTACTATTTAACCGTACTTCGTCCCTTGCTACCATACCGTGTACTTCGTCCCTTGCTACCATACCATTTAACAATATTTATAACGGGATTGCTATCTCATGCTAGAAAAAACGTGCGAGTAAATTGATAACCGAAGTAATAAGAGAATTAAGGACAAGGGCATTCTAAGATGTGAACTCAGGACCTCTCACACCCTAAGTAAGAATAATACCACTAGACCAAATTTCCCTTCTTGAACATCTATCATTTTTAGCTCTCACTCGATATGATTTTTTTTCTCAAGTTTGAAATCTATATTTGTTGGGAGTTGAGGGGCTAAAAGTTCTTATTATGTGTTACCTTTGGCATATTCACAATATCATGGGAATGTATGTATTTAACATTTGTCATTTTAATGTGTGTTTATTTACTTAATAAATATCTTCAATTCTACAATTTCTTGAAGGGGCACATTTTGAGGATTGAACTCAAGACCTCTCGCACCCAATGCAAGAATCATACCACTAGACCAAATGACCTTGTTATGCCATTTGAAACGTATGTATGAAGCCTTGAGCCTAGATATTAAGGTCGTATTTTGTTGTATTGCAGGAAACACATGAAGTCCTCGATGAGAATATGTCGTGGAGAACAAAACAAGAACATAATAAGAACTTCTTTTTTTTTTTTTTTTTCTTTGTTTCCTAAGATGGTAAGTATAAAGTCTTGGGATGTAAACAAAGACTTCTTAGTCTTTGTTGCCCAACAATTGGTGTACAGAAGTTAAGAGGTATGTTTGATAATAGGAACAAAAAGTTTATATTAATATGAAGTCCTTGGATAAGAAAGGATTTAGACATAGGGGCATTACAAGAATTGAACTCAAAACCTCTTGCACCCTAAGTGAGAATCATACCACCAAACAAAATATTTTTAGCTTCTAATCAAATATATTTTTCTCTGAGTGGTTGGACGGCTATAAAATGAAAAGTTGAATTCTTATAATATACCAAGGTTATCAAATAAACCGACAACCCAACAAAGGAAACAAACTAATCAATTTTGGTTGGATTAATTCAGTTTAGTTCATCAATTTGTTTGATTTAATTCTTCTATTTTGCCTCGTATACCAAGAAAATAAAGTTGTATTGAATGCATTTATGACAAACTCATATGAAACATACTGACATTAATAGTACTAAGAGTTGGAGTCTATAAGCATTTCATGAACTTAAGTGCAACTCATGCTTCTTTAAAAATGAGATAAACTTTAGTTAAGTGTCAGGAACTTTAAATTACTTCATGTGGGGCTTCAATTACTCTATGCTAGTTACAATCTTTATGATTGACTAATTGGACACGAGTTCATGGATTTAGAGAAATTTTTGTGTAATTATCAATTACAATTTATGTTTTCAAATTTTTAGGTCATAATTTAGGTAGTTGTTATTATGGGTCATAAACTTGTTTCTTTGCATAATATGGATTTAGTTGAACTATTATTACCGATGAGATGGACAAAGAAATTGTCTTTGAAATGACTAATAAACCTAGGTTCATCGTTGTTGTCTTTTAACTGGGATTTTGCAAAAAGCTTAACTAATATGAACTATCATGCCACAAGAACATTAAGGTAAATCAAGAATATACCCTACACATCATTCAATATTGGCAATAAAATGGAGTTAAACTGAACGCACTTTAGTTTCATGTTTGGCGTCTTAAGGATAAAGCATAATTGTATTAATGATATTAAGCTTGGAATCTATAAGAATTTAATGATCATAGAGAAATTCCTGTTTGATTAGAGGGGACCAACTTTATTTAAGCTACTAGGAGTTCAAATTGGCTTAAGAGTTGCGTGAGTGCTCATTTTATCCATGTTGTCCACTTCCTCCCATTTCCTCCTCTTCCTCCATCACATTCTTTATTTCTCTTCCCATTTCTCAATCTCCAACTCATCCTTTCTTTATCCCTAACTAATGTGGATATGAATAAAGAAGGAGAAAAAGAAAGAGAGTGAAGGAAGTCGGTATGGATTTAGCTTTGGAACTAGACATCGATGAGTGTGATCTAATGAACATCTATACAGGAAATTTAGTGACTTCGCTTTCGGCCAACCAGGTGAATGGTGTTACTATTAGCTTGGTTGGATGAATTGTATGAGATATTAAGAACGCGTGCTCCGTAGCCCCTCCACGTGTCACTTTGTGAGTGTTTGACATGTATTATGTTATGTTATGTTGTAACGCGAATTCAAATGAGGATTAATTTCTCAATTTTTTCATTTTGACCCATCTTTCCTAACTAGAGGTCCGTAAGATCCCTAATTAGAGTTCAATAAGGAGAAAAAAAGAAAGAAAGGAAAAAAAATGAAGAAGAAGAAAATAAAGGGGAATTGTTTTGAAAGAGAGTTAGAGAGAAATTTTGTACAGTTTTATGAAGAAATTGGATTTGAATCAGGAACTGTCCATTATTTCTTTTTATGACTAATTATAAATAAAGAGAAAAATATATTTGTAGAGATAGATTAAACTCTAAATATTTTAATTTTATAGTATTTTCTTATTTTATATTAATTTACTTTTATTTTTATTTGTTTTCACTTTCAATTTTAGTTTCTATTTGAGTTTTGAACTCTAACGACTCAAAAGTTTCTACTTAATTTAAGGTCGTTACTGTATACGTACCATAAATATTGAATGCGGAAGACTTCATTTAAATTCCATAAAACATAACCTTTAACTTAAAACACAGCCATGAACTTACGTGTTTCAAAAACATCTTTAAAACGACACAACAAAAGACCCGGAATAAAATAAATAAGCGTTTAAGTTTAAAACATCTTATTCTATCCTAAGTCTAAGAAAATAAATACCACTATCCTATGCATGTGCCATGATCTCGAGTTGCGATGCCGTCGTCAGCCGTACCGAAATGTCTTGCCTTAACCTAAAAAATGTAGTAGCACATGGCTTGAGTATTTAAAGAAATACTCGGTAAGTGACCCCACTATTGGAGTTAAATGCAACAATCACATGCAATGAAATGATGGGACCTATCTTTCGTTTCATTTCGTTTTTCCTACGGTGCTATCCTAACGGGTAATCGTGGACGTGTACCATATACTCTACACACAGCCCATACGTGCGAGTATGGGCTCACCAGCTAGTTTGCACACCGCTGGGCCACTGTTCTTATCCGGTGGACATACTCTGGGAGCCCCTTATGCCGGGACCCGTTAAAACTAGAACCGTCACGGCAGCGCTATGCAATGCATAATGATCGTTGTCCTGCAATTGGATGTACGCGTCCGTACCCTCGTGATGGGATGGGGGTATCCCCCCAGATGCATGAACACACATAATGCATGAGGTCCTCCTATTTATACATTTATCTTTAATGACCATAACCCCCCTGTTACGTTCCAGGCTTCATGTCATTCTCATTTTCATTTCACATTTCATACACATTTCTATCGGGGTTATGGTTCCAGACAATTTACCATGTTTCATGTCTTACAATTCATGCTGTTCACATTCACATATTCCATACAAACATGCCATAATCATTCAAGGACCTCATATCGTTACATGCATTAAACATCACATCAGACTAAAAGCATATATAGCATACATTTAAGTTCACATAACTACGTACTTAAGCACAATAATCTAGCATACAATGTATCATATCATAAACAAGTCATAATGTAAACACTTCATAGTCATATCGTTCTCTAACTTACCATAGCCTTAACGTTCTTATACCTATCACAGACATATCATTACGTAACATACCTTAGTCATATCGTCATAAGAACGTACCCTAACGCTATCGTTCTATCAATCTATCACAAACCTATCCCTTTCTACCCATAACCTAACCGTATTCTTTCATCAATCTCTCCTATTCATAGCACTCCGGTATGTAACCTAACCTTAACGTTTCATGAACGTATCTTACTCCTATCGTTACATTTCGTTTTGTGCATCCTTCTCGTATCCTATCTCAAACATATCCTTGAGCACATCGTACCATAATTATTAACCACATATTATAACATAACATAACATATAGGAAGCATATCAATCCACAGACAATTCACACATATCAATATATATGATACATGCAGAACCACAGGGCACGTGTCAACATCAAATATAACAATGCCGATAGTAAGGTCACTTACTTGGCTAGCTTAAGTCGTTGTCACAAATATATCTTTAATGAAAGTTTAATTCCGTCCTTTGAAATCTGAGTCAACCTATATGAGCTCATGACATCAGTTTCAAGTTTGAACTCTACAAAATTATTTCTCTAATTTACATTGGTCATCGTAAAATTCTGATATTTCGTGTTAAGACAAAATTTAAAGGAGCTCACTGCCCTCTGATATTACCTGTTTTATGGTTAAATCGTGTGCAACAAATCTTTCCTCAATCTCCCTCCCTCCCTCTAATTATTTTCATTTGTAAATAGGTTTTTCAATTGTGTAAACAGATATTACTGGCCAATTGTAAGTTGATTGTTTGGTTACGATCTTCTAGTTTATAGATCTGCCAACTAAAATTTTATTGGATCTAACCTTGTAACCTTATTTTTTATAACTTAAAAGTCTAACAAAACCCAATCAATGGGATATCGGATTCCCATAAAAGAAAGGATCATTGCCAACATATTCTATAGCAAATGACCTAGACTAGACCTCTTCTACCGCATCAAGAGGAAATCCCGATCCATCCCGCATTTGAGAAAGTTTAGCTATGCCCAAAGCTCTTTCAAAGGAAAGCACAAAGACCGCTCATGGTAGTTGATTTTCTCACAAAATGAATATGAATAAGTAAGGCAAAAATAATTATGAGCAGTCAATTTCCTAAAATCCCATATTTGGGTTTGATGATCGAAGGAGTGCAAACTTTTTTCATAAAAACTTCGACGAGGAAAGGCCATTAGTTTTCAAACCAGAAGATAGCTCAACCACGAGGAATTGGTATTACAGGACCTGTTAAAATATGAAAGAAGATTTGATCCTAAATTAATTTCTTATAACCATAACTATAAAAGAAAAGAAAATCTGAGATAGGATTTTACCGTAATAACAGACAAAAATCTCTAAATCTGCAATGTGTTGAAAGCCCATTTTACTTCTGCTAAAATCTGACGAGTGTTGTTTTTCTGTATTTTTTTTTTCTTTTCCAGTTGGGGTAAGGATGGGTTGAGGAGAGATAATTGTGGGAAGGGATGAGAGGTTAGTGGAGAGAAGTGGAGAATTTTTTTTTATTTTTTTAATTTTAATTTTAATTAATTAATTTATTATTATTATTTTAACTATTTTTATAATTATTTTTATTTGTTTATTTCTTTATTTATTTTTGGGCTATTACATGAACCCTCCAAATTTGGGTTGTGATAGATTAATATTAGACCAGTCGAATTTTAGATTATATAGATATTTCTTAGAATAAAGAGTCATATATCTCTAATGACTTAGTTAGATGACACGTCTCGCCACGATCAAGTAAACAGTCTAACCCTATTTCGAAGTATATGATATGTTTTAAAACTTGAATGAATTTATTGTATGTTTTGAGTTTCGTGGTAGTTATAAAATGTTCTTGGACATTAAAGAGTGAATGTTAACCATATAAGACAATACTGGATCAAAGTTATAGTGTTTAGATATGGTGAGGAGGAAAAGAGTGGTAGTAAGATATCTAAATAGCCTTAGGACAATAGAGAGTTGTTACTACAGAGTGCGAGACATCTAACCAATGAAATTTTGGTACTAGAAATGATGAAACTGGAGATGGTTCCTAAACGTCTGTATGAACCATTTCCAATCGCACTTTCTATGGTTCTCTGGCAGCTTTTGTGAAGCTAACTCGTTTATATTTTTCCATAACGCAGCTCGCACAAACACCTATATCAATAGATTTTAGGCCTTCTAAAACTTCATTCACAGCCATCATCTCATTTTTTATAATCTCATATGTGCAAGTCTATTGACACTACTGTAAGGTGTATAAACATGATTGTTGTTGCTCAGAGTGCTTCCAATTCAAGTAGACTTTATTGAAAGAACTCTTAGCAATAGCAACCATGTTTATACACCCTACAATGGGTGTATACGGTTCCAGATTTTGTGTCATGCTACCACCATGACACCCTTCACAATCTTCCCCAAACTCTTTCCAAACTCGGCTGCATAACCTGTGCTATCCAATTGACCAATAGAGATCAGATTCTTCTTGAGATCAGGAATATATCTGACATCCTATAACGTCCACCCATTTCCTGCTAGAGTTTGTATGCAGACATCTCTCTTCCCTTCAATCTCCAACGTTTTGTTGTCGGCAAGATACACCTTCCCAAAATTTCCTTATTTGAAATGTTGAAACAATTCCTTACTTGAAGACAAATGAAACGATGCAACTGAATCTAAAATCCAGAATTCAGTTGGGCTATTCATGCTACGAATTAGAGCATCCTCCGTATCTTCTGCTGAATATATAGAATCAATGTCATTTTCAAATTTGTGATTTTTCTTTTCTTCAATTTTGTACAATCTGTCCGAAAGTGTCGTTTTTCTCCACAATTTCAACACTTTACGTTCGGTTTATTTGGAGATTTTTCTCGATTTCTTGATTTTGATCGCTCATGTTTGTTTGGTCTCTTTAATTTACTTCTCGTTTGGGAATACTTTCGCTGACATCTCGAATTTCATCAAACTTTAGTTTATTAGATTCTCGTGAAATGTTGATTGCAGCAACAAAAGTATACCACGACTCGGGTAAAGATGACATCGAAATCAATGCTTTAATTTCATATTTGAACATAATTTCCACTAAGCTCAATTGGCTCACAATCACGTTCAACTAATTTATATGATCTGCAACAAACCTACATTAAGAAATTTATAAATTGAACAACCTTTGCATCAAATACACCTTGTCCATAGCCGATGGATTTTCGTACATATTTGACAACACCTTCAATAGGCCTTGTCGTCTTCTCTTTAATGATGTTGAACGTCATATTTCTGGACAGTGTCAACCAGATTAAGCCTAAGGCGTGACGATCCTTGAGCTTCCAGTCCTCCGTGGTCATGATATTCTGCTTCACCCCAAAAGGGGTTTCTGAAGATCTTTTTGGTCATATAATCTTCAATCTGCATCTTCTAGAAATTAATATCGAATCCATCAAACTTTTCAATTCTTGTCTTTGAACTTTCCATATTCACATACCGTGATGAATCTCACTTCGCTCTATACCAGTTACTAGGATCACACAACAATGCACACACTCGATCTAAATGAACACAAAGAGCTTGATAGAGAAAATGTAAGGAGAAATATTGACTAAAAGTTTTGTATTAATGACTTCAAGGTATGCAAAGAGAGGAGGTGAAGTATTAGAAATATAGCACTGACTAATGGGTATATATATGATTTCAGTTTATTATATATATATATATACAACTTTAACCGATATAACCGCCAAATATATATAAATATTTAGTATATATATCTCTATCATATTTTTACTATAAATAGTTAGGTATCAGATTTTTACTCTAAATAGTCAGCTTCTAGCCCATATTTAGTATGTGATGTCCCAAGATTTTTACTATAAATAGTCAGCTTCTAGCCCATATTTAGTATGTGATGTCCCACATTGGTTGGGAGGAGAACAAATCACCATTTATAAGGGTGTGGAAACCTTTAGACGCGTTTTAAAGCCTTGAGGGGAAGTCCGAAAGGGAAAGCCCAAAACCCTAGCCTGAGGGGAAGCCCGAAAGGAAAAGCCCAAAGAGAACAATATCGGCTGGCGGTGGATTTGGGTTGTTACATTATATATATCTCTATTAGATTTTTACTCTAGATAGTCCGCCTCCATATCCACAGATTTTTATATAAATAGTCAGCTTCTAGCCTATATTATATATAAATATTTAACTATTATATATAAATATTTAATAGCCTTTTAGTTTTTCCACAACCTATTATATATAAATATTTAATAGCCTCTTAATTTTTCCACGCCTACTATATATAAATATTGAATACCTGTATGTAAATATTTATCGATTAGATTTTTACTATAAATAGTCAACCTCCATATCCAGCCTACTATATTTTAATATTGAATCCCTGTAATTTAATAGCCTCTTAGTTTTTCCATAGCCTATTATATATAAATATTTAACTATTATATATAAATATTTAATATCCTGTAATTTAATAGCCTCTTAGTTTTTCCATAGCCTATTATATATAAATATTTAACTATTATATATAAATATTTAATATCCTCTTAGTTTTTGCACCGCCTATTATATATAAATATTTAATAGCCTCTTAATTTTTCCATGCCTATTATATATAAATATTGAATACCTTTAAATATTTCTCCATTAAATTTTTACTATAAATAGTCCACCTCCATATCCAGCCTACTATTTATAAATATTGAATACGGGTATGTAAATATTTCTAGATTAGATTTTTACTATAAATAGTCAACCTCATACGGGTATGTAAATATTTCTAGATGATTTTTACTATAAATAGTCAACTCGAGGTAAATATTGAATACCTGTATGTAATTTAATAGCCTCTTAGTTTTTCCACAGCCTATTATATATAAATATTTAACTATTTATATATAAATATTTAAGTCAACCTCGATGTAAATATTTCTCCGATTAGATTTTTACTATAAATAGTCAACCTTCATACTTAGTTTGTCTAGGCCTACTATATATAAATATTTAGTATATTATCTCTATCACAACTATTATAAATATTTAGTATATTATCTCTATCACATTCTTTACTATAAATAGTCAGCTTGCGTGAGCTCGGGATGTCGCAAGCACGAGTGTCTAGCCTGTGGTGTGACAACATTGGTGCCACCTATCTGTCCGCCAATCCAATCTTTCATCGATTGAGGTTGATTATTATTTCGTTCGTGAAGGAGTATTAGGCGTAATGGTTAGTTTGTCTAGGCCTACTATATATAAATATTTAGTATATTATCTCTATCACATTTTTTACTATAAATAGTCAGCTTGCGTGAGCTCGGGATGTCGCAAGCACGAGTGTCTAGCCTGTGTGTGACAACATTGGTGCCACCTATCTGTCCGCCAATCCAATCTTTCATCGATTGAGGTTGATTATTATTTCATTCGTGAAGGAGTATTAGGCGTAATCTGAACTTAGTAGTACATCGTCCAGATTAGATAATCTATTGATTTACTCCCATTCAACCTAACAACACCATTAATATGTAATCATAAGCAAGACTATTTATTAAAGCACTAGGTTGTTCGCCTTAATTTTTGTAGGAAACAACAAACTATTTAATTTGATATAATTGTGGGGGCATTTCGTGAATCGAACTCAAGATTTTAAATTTAGCCACTAGACCAAATGCCCGGGTAGTGGATCAATCATTTTTAGTTGCTAGTCCATGTGTTTTGTGTACCTCATGATTTGAAATTTATCCACATTTTTTTTTTTGTGCTTTATAACCTACTATTATTGTCACGTTAATTTCACATTGTCCATCACATAGTAGAACTTGTTCTTCAAATCAATTGGACGTACTTCAATTAATATTATTAAAAAATATTGACATAAATAAAGTTCTTTGTACTTCAAATTAATATTATTAAGAAATATTGACATAAATAAAGTTCATATCCTATAATTCCTACCTTGTAGGTTTGAGATTATGAATGATCCAGCTCAAATTTGTTTAGTTGAAGGTGGATTGCCACAAGTATATGCATTCCTTTAGGATAAATATTGAAACAATAGGTTTTAATTTTAAGTAAAATTTCACCCCAAATTAAGTTTTTGAAAACAACTTTTATTTTATATTTATTCTTAATTTTTTAATTTTTTAATTTTAGTTTTCAAAACCTAGATTGATAGGTTAAAACTACTTCTTCGCTACCATTTAACAATAGGATTAACTTCTTTTAAGTTTTTGTTTTGATTACTATGTTTACTTCTATCTCATGTTAAAAAAAAAAAAAAAAAAAAATGCTAGTAAACATAATTCCTCTTTTATTGTTATATATACTTACTCCATTTGTATTTACTTCATTTTATACAAAAGTCTTTGGTAATTACTAAACCCATGTGCTTAATACATTCCCTAAAAAACAAACTTGTTTGTATTAGGATAAATTATCACGAATAGGAAGAGAAGAAACACTGGAAATAAGTAGAAGTTGAGAATTTCACTCAACCACACAATCGAACTTGAAAGACTGAATGGCTCAGATGCAATTCTACCCCAACAATTGCTTCAAACTTAGAAAGTGCAGAGATGATGCTAAAATTTTTAAGGGAAACTTCTCAACTTCAGAGATCAATTTCATTCCTCTTAAATCTGATTTTTACATAATAATTTGTGGATATTTATAGTCTTCCACACAAGAAGTTAGTGGTCTGGATTTAATCTCAATCCCCTTGAATCTCAACAAAAAAATGAGGTCAATTTGACAATTTGACCATTACATACTTTATGAATTAAAAATAAATAAAGTTTTCTAACAACTCATCTAATGATGCTTGCAACTTCATCCTCTACTTGAATGGTGTAAATATTCACTTCTAAAGCTCCAAATGGTTTTTCCTCAATCAAATAAGCTTGTAACACATGAAATGAGAGTTGAACCAAGTCTATCCAACTTTATAGATGAAGAGTGAATGCTTGTTCAATCTTCTTGACTAGTCCAGTTGGAACATTTGGAACACGTTGATCCTTATCATCTTCCCCCTCTTCAAAAGAATTCATCCTCGAATAAGAAAAATCATCACCTACATCAAAAGGACTCGAGTCAGCAACATTGAAAGTAGAATGTGCTGAAAATTCTATAGGAAGATCATTTTATATGCATTGTTATTAATTATTTCAAGGACTTGATAAGGGTCATCCCCTCTTGGATATATATAATAAAAATAAATAAACAAATAAAAATAATTATAAAAAAATATATACGTCAAAATAATTATAATAATAATAATTCATAAATAAATAACTAAAAACCATTACTTAAAATTAAAAATAAAATTTACCCACTGACCTCTCATCTGCATCCTCTTTCTCAACCCCATATCACAGTTCATCCAAAAATAAACATCACAGTTCATCCAAAAAAAATAAACAGAAAAAAAAAGGTCAGATTTGAGAAAAAGTAAAATGGTGTTTCAACAGAAGAATATGATGCACATTTATTTATCTAGGAAGATTTTGGTCTGTTATTAGGTAAAATCCTATCTCAGATTTTCTTTTTCTATAGTTATGGTTATAAGAAATTAATTTAGGATCAAATTTCTTTCATATTTTACTAGTATAATCAGATCTCATATTCAATTAATTATATTTTTTTGTTAGCATTGGAAGTTATAGATATTGGCAGGCCTTTGATCTCACTTTAATTAATTTCAATCAATTAATTGATTGATATTTTGATGATAACAAACCTACTCTTAATGATTAACTATTTTCAGTGTTTTGAACTGTCCACAGTATAAGGTTGGGAATGACGATTTCAACGACTTTTCAATTACTCAAATCAGAGCTAAAACGAAGAACTTACAGTCGAGACAACATACCCGACGTGATGATGTGGCAACAAAATCAAAATGATGAACAAATCAAAATATATCAAAGTATGACATTTATAATTTTGGAAGAGTAACAAAGGGCAGAGTTTTTCCTATTATTATATTTCTAAATAAAATTATTTTTACAAAATATAAATTTGAATCTAATCATTACTCACATCGATTTTTATTATTACTATATTATATTGTTATATTTTAAAATTTTGGTAGTTACTCACATAGTTTTATTATTATTATATTATTATATTTATAATAAATTTTGAATTTTCATTTGAACGTTACTCACATAACTTTTTATTATTATTATATTAAAAATTTTAAATAAATGAATTTAGAAAATTTTCTTATTTATTTACTTTTAATCTCCACCTTCCATTCTTCCTAACACAATCCAGTGGTCGATATTAATTCCTACATTTTGCCACTTTTCTTCTCTATATAAACTCATCAACTTCCCCACATTTCATATACACAACTTCCATACATTCTCCAATCCTCATTTGTTCAAAGTCTCCATTGTTTGTTGCTCTCTCCAAGCTTCCAATTTTATTTTTATTCATTTTATTCTTGAGAGAGATTTTTTTATTGTAACGTGAGAAGATAGTTGTGAGTGCTCCAAATTGTAAATCTACTCTTTGAAAGAGTTGCGGTGTGTTACTATCAAATTCACATACTTGTACCAGTTTGATTCTGTGTCGTGGAAAGGATTGAGTTTGCTCTTGAACTCGTAAAAAGAGCGGTGTAGCGGTTTGGCTCTGATCCACGGAAAGAGTCGAGAAAGTTGTTTATTCAAATTCCCAAGAGGCGTTTGGGGAGTGGAGTAGGTCGAGTTTGACCGAACCACTATAAAACTATGGTGTCATCTTTTCTAACTCTTTCCTATTTAATTTCAAAATTATTATTGTGATTTATTGTATGCTCTACTTGATTGTTGTTTTGACTTGAATTATTTTGTTCCTGTAGTGATCATCTTCTACTTATTTGTAAAGAGTTTCATCATTAGAAAAATTAATTCCGTTTAAACACTTTTATGGTTAAAACCCTATTCACCCCTCTACAGTTGCCATACGGAGATCCATAAATCTATTAATAGTAGCCCAACAATGGATTAAAATTGGCCAATAATATCAGTTTATGAAAATAAATATAGAGTTAGAGTAATAATTGAAAATGTTTACAGAATTGAAAATAATTACAAAGGGGAGGAGGGAAGAGTGAGGGAAGTCTTGTTGAACAGAATTTAAAAATAAAACCAGAAATATGAGAGAGCATGTAACTCCATCAAATTTTGTCTAACACAAACTATCAAAATTTTAACAACATAGATTAGAGAGATAATTTTATAGAATTCAAACTTGAAACTGATGTCATGGGCTCACATAGGTTGTCTTGGATTTCAAAGGACGGAATCGATTTGATGTTGACATGGTTATATTTGATGTTGACACGTGCCCTTTGGTTCTGCACGTGTCATATATATTGATATGTGTGAATTGTCTGTGGATCGATATGCTTCCTATATGTTATGTATATGTTATAATATGTGAATTGTACGATAATAATTACGGTACGATGTGTTCAAGGATATGTTTGAGATAGGATACAAGAATGATGCACAAAACAAAATGTAACGATTGTAGTAAATTACGTTCATGAAACGTTAAGGTTAGGTTGCATACCGGAGTGATATGGATAAGAGAGATTGATGGAAGAATACGGTTAGGTTCCGGGTAGAAAGGGATAGGTTTGTGATAGATTGATAGAACGATAGCGTTAGGTTAAGTTCTTGTGATGAGATGACTAAGGTACGTTCACGTAATGATATGTCTGTGATAGGTCTAAGAACGTTAAGGCTATGATAAGTTAGAGAACGATATGATTACGAAGTGTTTACGTTATGACTTGTTTATGATATGATACATTGTGATGCAATATGTCATGGTATGATGTGTATATGATGAAATGATATGTGAAAAGCATAGAACGTTATGTTAGGTCTCTTAAATTGTGTGTATACAGCATGATATGAATGACAGGAAATTACGATAAATGGCATGAAATATAACCCCGTTAGAATTATGTATAATTTGAGAATTGAAGAATGAGAAACCATATGGCATGAATGATGAACGATATCTGAAACGATATGAAAAATGATATGATATGTACACAATGCTAGAAGTGTTGTATTAAAGGATAATGAAAATGAAAAAGTTTTGGGACCTCATGCATTATGTGTGCTCGTGCATTTGGAGGGGTACCCCTATCCCATCACGAGGGTACGGACTCGTACATCCAATGGCAGGACAACGATCGTTATGCTTTGCATAGCACTGTCGTGACGGTTACTAGTTCTAGCGGGTGTCCGGCCCAAGGGGCTCCCAGAGTATGCCCGCCAAATAAGGAATGTGGCCCAGCGGTGTGCGAACTAGCTGGTGAGCCCATACTCGCACGTATGGGTTGTGTGTAGAGTATATGGTACACGTTAAAAATTACCCGTTAGGACAACACCGTAGGGAAAACAGAATGAAAGATAAGTCCCATCATCTCATTGCATGTGATTGTTGCATTTAACCCCAATAGTGGGGTCACTTACCGAATATTTCTTCAAATACTCAAGCCATGTGCTACTACATTTTTCAGGTTAAGGCAAGGCATTCTTGTACGGCTGACGACATCACAACTCGAGACCATGGCACATGCAGGATAGTGGTATTTATTTTCTTAGACTTAGGCTAGAATAGGATGTTTTTAACTTAAAACGCTTATTTATTTTATTTAGTCTTTTGTTTTGTTGTTTTAAAGATGTTTTGAAACACGTAAGTCCTAGATGTGTTTTAAGATAAAGGTTATGTTTTATGGAATTTAAATGAAGTCTTCCGCATTCAATGTTTATGCTACGTATATAGTAGCGACCTTAAATTAGTAAAAAATTTTGGGTAGTTACAGTTTTGATCAGATCTGCCTTACTTGTGGTTGCTTTACTCGCAAAAATAATAGAATGAATAAGAAGCAAATCAAGAGGTGTAAGTGGATTAAATCCATAAACATCTTCAAAAGGAGAACAATGAGTGGTACTATGAATTGCTCTAAAGGAGAACAGTACTATGAAGTATTACTCTATTATATGTCATCTCTACAGATGACAAACATTCGTCCCAAGACTTAATATTCTTAGAAATAATTGGCAATAATCCAACTTATCCCACACCATACTTTTCAAGAGTGACTACTCTATTATATGTCATCTCTACATATGACAAACATTCGTCCCAAGACTTAATATTCTTAGAAATAATTGGCAATAATCCAACTTATCCCACACCATACTTTTCAAGAGTGACTTAAAAATTTAACCAGCCCTATCTTTTTTTGCGTGTAGCAAACCACATTTAAAGCCGTATACAATCCATATAAAATATCTATCCTTATTTAAAGTCGTATACAATCCATATAAAATATCTATCCCATTAAGGCACCATCATATTATAGAGCATTTAGGAATATAGAGCGGGGTATTGGGGGTATCGATCCCCATACCAATCGCATGCAAACAGAGCACTCTACCATCTTATCTACATTCCTACAATTCTTGCATAACAAAACACAAAACTGTGCGCCATCAATAATAGTGAAAATGAAAAAATATTTCTGCTCCTTATGTCAAAAATAAGAAAAAATTGAATAGAAATAAAATATTAATAACGAATAGTTTCTTTAGGAGATGCACTCTACCATTTTAGCTACATCCTCATAATTCTTACATGACAAAACCCAAAACTACACGTCATCAATAATAGTGAAAATGAAAAAATATTTCTGCTCATTATATCAAAAATAAGGAAAAATTGAATAGAAATAAAATATTAATGAGTTTCTTCACGATGCACTCTACCATCTTAGCTACATCCCCACAACTCTTACATAACAAAACCCAAAATCCTCGTATCTCTCACATGCAAAGAGTGCACTCAACCAAAAACTCCCTATGATCATTATGTCATAAATAAGATTAATAATTGATAGTTTTCCTTTGGAGATGCATGATAGCGATCCCCGTACCTCTCGCATGCAAAGCAAGTGCTCTACCATTTAAGCTACATCCCTACAATTCTTACATCACAAAACCTTTAAACTTCCCGTCATCAATAATGGTGAAAATGAAAAAAATATCTCTGTTCATTATATCATAAATAAGGAAAGATTAAATAAAAATAAAATATTAATAACAAATAGTTACTTTTGGAGATGCTGGGTATCGATCCCCGTGGCTCTTGCATGCAAAGAGTGCACTCTACCGTCTTAGCTACATCTCAACAATTCTTACAGGACAAAATCCTAAACGTCCCATCATCAACAATAGTGAAAATGAAAACTATCCGTGCTCATTATGTCATAAATAAGAAAATTTTGAAATAGAAATAGAATATTTGGTAGTAGGATTCCTTTGGAGATGCAGGGTATCGCACCGTACTTCTCACATGCGAAGTGAACGCTCTACTATCTGAGCTACATCCCCACAATTCTTACGTCAACCTACCATCACCAATAATAGTGAAAATAGAAAAATATGTCTGCTCAATATGTCAAAATAAGAAAAGATTGAATAGAAATAAAACCATCTGAGCTACATCTCCACGATTTTTACATCACAAAACTTTAAATTCATCAAAAATAGTGAAAACGAAAAAAAATATTTCTGCACATTATGTCATAAATAAGGAAATATTGAATAAAAATAAAACATTAATAACAAATAGTTTCTTTGAGAGATGCAAATGCAAAGTATGAATCCCCGTACCTCTTGCATGCTAAGTGAATGCTCTACCATCTAAGCTACATCCCCACAACTCTTATATCACAAAACTCTAAATTTTCTATCATAAGAAATATCGCTACGAATAGATTCTTTCGGAGATAAGAGGTATGATCCCCGTGCCTCTCGCATGCTAAGCGAGCACTCTACCATCTGAGCTACATCACCAAAATTCTCATATCACAAAACCCTAAATGTCTCGTCATCAATAATAGTGAAAATGAAAAATTATCTCTGCACATTATGTCATAAATAAAAATAAATTGAAAATAATTAATATATTTAATAATTGATAGTTATCCTTTAGAGATGCGGGTACCCGTCCCCATACCTCTGGCATGCAAAGCGAGTGCTCTACCATCTAAGCTACATCCCCATGATTCTTAATTCACAAAATATTAAATTTTACGTCATCAATAAAAGTGAAAATGAAAAAATATATCTACTCGTTATGTCATAAATAAGGAAAAATTGAATAGAAATAAATTATTAATAAAAAATAGTTTCTTTTAAAGATGTGGGGTATTGATCCCCATACCTCTTGCATGCTAAGCGAGGCTCTACCATCTAAGCTACATTCCCACATTACTTGCACCACAAAATCCTAAATTTTCCGTCATCAATAATAGTGAAAATGAAGAAATATCACTACTCAAAATGTCATGACTAAGGAAAATTTGAAAAGAAATAACATATTTAATAATAAATAGTTTTACTTTAGAGATGCGGGGTATCGATCCACAAACCTCTCGCATGCAAAGCAAGCACTCTACCATCTGAGCAACATCCCCACGATTCTTACATCACAAAACCCTAAATGCCTCGTCATCAATAATAGTGAAAATGAAAAACTATCCCTGCTCATTATGTCGTAAATATGAAAATTTTGAAAAGAAATAATATATTTAATAATCCATCATTTGGAGATGCAACGTATTGACCCTCGAACTACCCACACGAGAAGTGAGCGCTCTACCATTTGATCTACATCCGCACAACTCTTACATAAAAAAATCCTAAATGTCCCGTCATCAATAATTTGTGTAAATGAAAAAAATATCTCGCCTCATTATGTCATAAATAAGGAAAGATTGAATAGAACTAAGTATTAATAACAAATAGTTTCTACCCTAAATTTTTCGTCATCAATAATAGTAAAAATGAAGAAATATCGCTACTCAACATGTCATGAATAAGGAAAAATTGAAAGTAAAAAATATATTTTATAATAGATAGTTTTATTTTGGAGATGAAAGGTATCGATCCCAATCCCTCTCGCATACAAAGCAAGCACTTTACCATCTGAGCTACATCCCCACAATTCTTATGTTACAAAACCCTAAATGTATCGTCATCAATAATAGTGAAAATGAAAAACTGTCTCTACTCATTATGTAGTAAATATGAAAAATTTGAAAAGAAATATTATATTTAGTAATTGATTCATTTGGAGAAGCAAGGTATCGATCCCATACTTCCCACATGGAAAGCTCTACCATCTGAGCTACATTCCAACGATTCTTACATTAGAAAACCCTAAATGTCTTGTCATCAATAATTGTGAAAATGAAAAAAATATCTCCGCTCATTATGTCATAAATAAGGAAAGATTGAACAGAAATAAAATATTAATAACAAATAGTTTCTAAGTGAGTGCCTCTACCATCTGAGCTACATCCCCACAATACTTGCACCACAAAACCCTAAATTTTCCGTCATCAATAATAGTGAGAAATGAAGAAATATCGCTACTCAACATGTCATGACTAAGGAAAAATTGAAAAGAAATAACATATTTAATAATTGATAGTTTTATTTTGGAGATATGCGGGGTATCAATCCCCGTACCTCTCGCATGCAAAGCGAGCGCAATACCATCTGAGCTACATCCCCACGATTCTCATGTCACAAAGTCCTAAACGTCTCGTCATTAATAATAGATCCAAAATAGGAATTTCAAAATGGGGGAAAATTAGGTATAATTTATGAATCATTTCGACATAGAATGCATTGATATTATATTAATCCAATTATTATTTGGATTATTTAAGGCTTATCAATTCACATCCACAGTTTCATGGGAATGTATGTATTTAACTCAGTGTCATTTTATTGGATTTATTTAGTTCGTTTTATTCTACAATATCTCTTAAAAGGGCATTCTGAGAATCGAACTTGAGACCTCTCGCACCCAAAGCGAGAATCATAGCACTAGACAAAATTCACTTGTTAAGCCACTTAAAATGTTTGTATGAATCCTTGGACCTAGGTATTAAGGTCGTATTTTGTTGTATTGCAGGAAACACATGAAGTCTTCGATGCGCTTGAACTGAAGCCCTGGATGTAGAATGTGTCTTGGAGAACAAAACAAGAACATAATAAGATCAAAGAACTTTCTACTAGATCTACTTAACATTTGGATAGGCATACTTAGCGAAAGTGGGAACCATGAAATGATATTAAGAGTATTATCATTATAGTTTTAATGACCTTAATTTTTGTTTTTTTTTTTTTTTTTTTTTTCTTTTTCATTATTTCCTAAGATGGTAAGTATAAAGCCTTGGGAGGTAAAGAAAGACTTTAGGTTGCTTCTGAATGGCCAAGCCATTGCGAACATGCTTGAGATTTGATATCTCTTTTCTAATTCCTTTATGTCGACTTTGTTGCCCAACAATTGGTGTAGAGAAGTTAAGAGGTATGTTTGAAAAGTAAATAATAGGAACAACAAGTTTATATAAATATGAAGTCCTTCGATAAGAAAAGATTTAGACATAGGGGCATTTGAGGTTGCACCCTAAGTGAGGGTTGTACCACTAAACCAAATGTCTTTTCTTAAATACCCAATATTTTTAGCTTGTACTCAAATATATATTTCTCTGATTGGTTGGATCGCTATAAAATGAAAAGTTGATGGTCTAATATTTTACTTGTAAGGGTTATCAAATAAACAAACAACCCAACAAAGGAAACAAATTAATCAATTTGGGTTGGATTGATTCGGTTTAGTTCATCCGATTGTTTGATTTAATTCTTCTATTTTTCCTCGTATGACAACAAAATAAAGTTGTTATGACAAACTCATATGAAACATAATTGCATTAATAGTACTCAGAGTTGGAGTCTATAAGTATTTCATCAACCTAAGTGCAAATCATGCTTCATTAAAGATGAGATAAACTTTAGTTAAGTGACGGAAACTTTAAATTGCTTCATGTGGAGCTTCAATTACTCTATGCTAGTTACAATCTTTAGGATTGACTAATTGGATACGAGTTCATTGATTTTGGAAAAATTTTGTGTAACTATCAACTACAACTTATGTTTTCAAATTTTTAAGTCATAATTTAGGTAGTTGGTGTTATGAGTCATAAACTTGTTTCTTTGCATAATATGGATTTAGTTGAACTGTTATTACCGATAAGATGGAGAAAGAAATTGTCTTTGAACCCACTTTAGTTTCATGTTTGGTGTGTTCAAGATAAAGCATAATTGTATTTATGATATTGAGCTTGGAGTCTATAAGAATTTAATGATCCTAAGAGAAATTCCTATTTTATTAGAGGAGACCAACTTTATTTAAGCTACTAGGAGTTCAAACTGACTTAAGAGTTCCGTGCGTGCTCATTTTATCCATGTTCTCCACTTCCTCCCATTTCTTCCTCTTCCTCCATCACATTCTTTATTTCTCTTCCCATTTCTCAATCTCCAACTCATCCTTTCTTTATCCCTAACCAATGCGGATTTGAATAAAGAAGGAGAAAATGAAAGAGAGTGAAGGAAGTCGGTATGAATTTAGCTTTGGAACTAGACATCGATGAGTATGATCTAACGAACATCAATACAAAAAATTTAATGACTTCTCTTTGGACCAACCAGGTAAGTTGTGTTACTATTGGCTTGGTTGGATGAATTGTATGAGGTATTAACAACGCGTGCTCCGTAGCCCCTCCACGTGTCGTACTTTGTGAGTGTTTGACATGTATTATGTTATGTTATGCTGTAACACGAGTTCAAATGAGGATTAATTTCTCAATTTTCTTTTTAAGTTCAAATTTTTAGGAATTTATTGAGAGATTTAGAGACCAAATTTAAATATGATATGGAAGAACAAACTAGTTACAAAAATTAAAAAAAAAAAAACTGGTTAAAAGTATAAAAGAAAATAGTAAAAAAATAGGAAAATCGGTCAAAATTAATGCTAAGGTAAAATTTTCATTTTGACCAATCTTTCCTAGAGGACAGTAAGATGGCTAATTAGAGTTCAATAAAGAGGAAAAATAAAGAAAGAAAAAAAAAGGGCGAAAAAGAAGAATATAACTAGAGTTCAATAAAGAGTTGTTTGATATTAGAGCAACCGGATTTTAGATTATACAGATTTTTTTCTTAGGATAAAAAGTCGTATATCTCTATGACTCAGCTCAATGACACGTCTCACCGCGATCGAGTAAGTAGTCTAACCCTGTTTTGAAGTATATGATATGCTGTAAAACTTGTATCAATTTATTGTATGTTTTGAGTTTCGTGGTAGTTACAAAATGTCTTCGGACATTAAAGAGTGAATGTTAACCATATAAGACAATAATGGATTAAAGTTATAGTGTCTAGATAGGGTGAGGAGGAAAAGAGTGGTCGTGAGATATCTCACTAGCCTTAGGAAAACATAGAGTTGTCGCTGTAAGTGCGAGACATCTAACCAATGGAATTTTGGTACTAGAAATGATGAAACTAGAGATGATCTCCAAACGTCTGTATGGACCATTTCCAATCGCACTTTCTATGGTTCTCTAGCAGCTTTTGTGAAGCTAACTTGTTTATATTTTTCCATAACGCAGTTCTCGCAAACACCCATATCAATATATTTTAGGCCTTCTGAAACTACATTCGCAGCCATCATCTTCATTTCTTTGAATCTCATATGTGCAAGTCTATTGAGACTATAGGGTGTATAAACATGGTTGCTGTTACTACGAGTTGTGTATAGGTTTCACCCTATAGTGGTGTATAGGGTTCAAGATTTTGTGTCATGCTACCACCATGACACCCTTCACAATCTTCCCTTAACTCTTTCGAAACTCAGCTGCATAACCTGTGCTATCAAACTGACCAATAGAGATCAGATTCTTCTTGAGATCAGGAATATATTTGATATCCTATAATGTGCACTCATTTTCTGTGTAGAGTGTGTATGCAGACATCTCTCTTCCCTTCAATCTCCAACGTTTGTTGTCGGCAAGATACACCTTCCCAAAATTTCCTTATTTGAAATTTTGAAACAACTTCTTACTTGAAGACAAATGAAACGGAGCAACTGAATCTAAAATCCAGAATTCAATTGGGCTGTTCACGCTAAGAATTAGAGCATTCTTAGTATCTTCTGCTGAATAGATAGAATCATTGTCATCTTCACATTTGTGATCTTGTTTTTCTTCAATTTTGTACCATCTGTCCGAAAGTGTCATTTTTCTCCACAATTTCAACACTTTACGTTTGGTTTGTTTGGAGATTTTTTTCGGTTCCTTGATTTTGATCGCACATGTTTGTTTGGGCTCTTTGATTTACTCCTTTCCCTTCGATCAACACTAAGAGCATTGTCTGATAAATCTCCAATTTCCCATTTGGGAATACTTTCGCTGATATCTCGAATTTCATCAAACTTCATTTAAGGTACTAGGAGTTTAAACTACTTCCATTGTAATTTCAATCACTCTACCAAGATTAAAAATTTAGGGTTGCTAATTGGACATCAATTCTCTAACTTTAGGTTATAATTTACGTAGTAACCATTATAATATTAATGAGCATAAGAGTTAAAATTCTTTCATAGACCATATGTGTTATAGTTAAAAGAATATATATATATATTATGTATGTCGAGGTCTGGATAAAGCACAAAGTAGCAAGGAACACCATTGTCGACTCTAGAACCACCCACATCTCATGATCGAGACCAATGCAAAATATTTTAGCATCCTTTGGCATCGAGATACAGGAAAGATGAACGTCGTCAAATTAGAAGCTTTACCTGTCTTAAGAGTCACAATGAGAACTCTAATCAAGTTGGAGCCTTGGACTAGGCAAATCATTTTGTGATAGTTGAAATAGATGACTTCGACGTCGTGTTAGGGATGAACGTCCTACTGGAACAGAAAGCCATTTATGTCCCTAGCAAAATGCCTAGTAGTAACGGAGTCTAATCCGAGATCATTCAGAAAAACATCCATCAACCAAGAGGGGTGAAAATGATGTCGATACTACAGTTGAGAAAGAATCTTAGCCATGATGAATCTACGCTTGCTGCTATTGTTGTAATTGAAAAGGGGAGTTCGAGTGAGCCAACCTCAATAGAAACCTTGTTGCAACTACATGAACACCACGACGCAAAAAAAGAAGGTCAGATAATGGATTTATCCACACTAGGAGAGATAAATCACAAGATTAGTTTTATGTTGCAATCGAGATCGCCTGCCACAAACAAATGTCATGCGGCTGAGCCTGAGCTAGCTAAATGACTTGTTAACAGTCGAGTTTATTAGACCCCCAAAGGCTCTTGTCAGTGATCACTCAAATGCTGGGCAAAGACACCAAGCCAACGCCTCTATTGGAGATGGAAGACAAAAACAAGCCACTGAAGCAACATATATTCACATAGAAATACTAGACGGATGAAGAGAATGGCCAGTCAGAAGCGTCGACAACAATAATTTCAAGAAAAATAAAGAGTTCATATAAGTTAATGTTAGATCAACTTCGAGTTCAAAGCAACAAGAACCAAAGATTGGTGCGAAAATACTATGGACTAGTCGAAGTTATCCACAAGATTATGAAGACATCATATAGGATCCAATTGCTCTTATGGATGCAGACTAACCTTGTTGTCCACGTCAGTAACTTGAATCGGTATTATTCTGACCAAGAAGACATCAAGCAGAAGTAGGTGGTATGACGTCATGTAAAGAAGAAAAAATTTCATGCAAAGAATGGAGGAAAGACCAGAGAAGACATGAAGAGTCAACGAACCTAGAAGTGATTTTCAACAGCTCCTAGTAGATTGGAAGAGACTCCTCATTCTGATATTAGCGGGAAGCGCATCGAGAGACCTAAAGTCAGCCACATCCTACAATGCTGAGTTTATGAAGAGTTGGTTGAAGAAAGTTGGAAAGATACCAATAGATAAGACATGAAGAGTCAACGAACCAAGAAGTGATTTTTGAAGAAAGTAGGAAAGATACCAACAGAAGACATGAAGAGTCAACGAACCAAGAAGTGATTTTTGAAGAAAGTAGGAAAGATACCAACAGAAGACCTGAAGAGTCAAAGAGTTGGTTGATAGAGATATCAAGTGAAGAGTCAACGAACCAAGAAGTGATTTTTGAAGAAAGTAGGAAAGATACATGTTGGGTTTTATGTCCTAAAACTCATAGTTTGTAAACAAAAACATATTCTATTTTCAATAAAGTTATTATTGTTGTTTATTGAGTAACTCCTACCCATGCAAATCTAAGAATAATTCCGAATAAACAGGAGTTCATAGTTAACTCAGGATTAAGATCGAGTTACCTAGGTCATCGAATGAAAAATCAGTCTCAACAATAAACTACATTATAAAGTGAGGATGGTTTTCTTCATTGTCCGATCTTATGCAATACTCATTGCATAGGACGCCCCCACTCACATGTACAATTTAGTGATCACATGGTTTATATCATATATAAAAGTGGGACGCATCCATAGTGTCCCCAGAATAAGGTTGAGAAAAGTGGGCCGCATTCATAGTGTCCTCAGAATAAGGTACTCAACCTTATCCCTGTACTATAGATCATTTTTACTATATACTTGAACTTGATCCACTCTAATGTCTCTACATATAGTTCAAGTAATCAATCCCTGTTTTTTATAGATCATTTTGACTATATACTTAAACTTGATCTACTCTGATGTTTCTACATATAGTTCAAGTAATTAGAGTAATCAATCCCTGTACTATAGATCTCCCTGTACTATAGATCATTTTGACTATATACTTGAACTTGATCCACTCTGATGTCTCTACCTATAATTCAAGTAATCAGAGTGTTCTTAGTTTAGTTCAAGTAATCAGAGTGTTCTTAGTTTATTGGATTTAGATTAATGATCGTAACATTCACTTTATTTAATAACAATCTTTACCGAATAAACTTAAATAATAAATTTATTGAACTGAGTTCTAGGACATAAAACTCAACAAATACAATCAATTCTACTGATTGATCATTAATAAAAGAAAACTAGGCAATCGATCCTTGTACCTCTCGCATGCAAAGAGAACACTCTACCATCTTAGCTACAACCCCACAATTCTTACATCACAAAACTCATAGGTCCGTCATAAATAATAGTGAAAATGAAAAACTAAATAGTGAAAATGAAAGCTATCTCTCCTCATTATGTCATAAATAAGAAAAAAATTGAAAAGAAATAATATATTTAACAATTGATAGTATTCTTTGGAGATGCATGGTAACGATCCCCGCACCTCTCGTATGCAAAACGATTTCTCTACCATCTGAGCTACATCCCCACAATTATCCCTTCTCATTATGTCGTAAATAAGAAAAAATTGAAAAGAAATAATATATTGTGATTTTGCTTTTCTTCAATTTTGTACAATCTGTCTGAAAGTGTCATTTTTCTACTTTACGTTTGGTTTCTTTATTTTGATCGCCCATGTTTGTTTGGGCTCTTTGATTTGCTCTTTGATTTCTCCAATTTCCCATTTGGGAATACTTTCACTGACATCTCAAATTTCATCAAAATTTCATCAAATTTTCGTACATATTTGACAACACCTTCAATAGGCCCCGATGTCGTCTTCTCTATGATGACGTTGAATGTCGTGTTTCTGGGCAGCTTCAACCAGATCAACCCTAAGACGTGACAATCTTTGAGTTTCCACTCCTCCGCGGTTATGGTATCTGGCTTCACCCCAGAGTGTTTTTGCTGCATTAGGAACATGCTCCGAAGAAGGAGCACCAAGTCTTTGAAGAAGAAGATCCAATCTAGCTAGCTAATTTTCACTTGTAAGAAACAACAAACTATTTAATTTGATATAATTGTGGGGGCATTTCATGAATCGAATTCAAGACCTCTCACACCCGAAGCAAGAATCATACCACTAGACCAAATGCCCTTGTAGTGGATCAATCATTTTTAGTTGCTAGTCCATGTGTTTTGTGTGCCTCAAGATTTGAAATTTATCCAAGTGTGTTTTTGTGCTTTAGAACCTACTATTATTGTCACGTTAATTTCACATTGTCCATCACATAATAGAATTTATTCTTCAACCCAATTGGATGTACTTCCATTAATATTATTAAGAAATATTGACATAAATAAAGTTCATATCCTATAATTCCTACCTTGCAGGTTTGAGATTATGAATGACCGTGCTCAAATTATTTTGGTTGAAGCTGCATTGCCACTAAAGCATATGCATTTGTTTGGGATAGATATTGAAACAATAATTTTGAATTTTAAGTAAAATTTCACCCCAAACTAAGTTTTTGAAAACGACTTTTATTTCATTTTTATTTTTTTATTTTTTTAAATTTTTAAATTTTAATTTTCAAAACCTATATTTGATATGTCAAAACTACTTCTTTACTACCTTTAACAATATTGATATTGTAAAATGGGATTAACTTTTTTTTAAGTTGTAGTTTTATTTTACTACTAGGTTTGCTTCTATCTCGGGTTAAAAAAAAATGTGCTAGACATAATTCCTCTTTTATTGGTATATGTACTTACTCCATTTGTATTTACTTCATTTTAAACAAAAGTTCATAGGAATTAATAAACCCATGTGCTTAATACATTCCCTAAACTTGTTTGTATTAGGATAAATTACAATCAATAGGAAGAGAAGAAATCCGGAAAATAAGTAGAAGGTTGAGAATTTCACTCAACCACACAATCGAACTTGATAGACTCATGTGCAATTCTACCCCTAACAATTTCTTGAAACTTAGAAATGGTAGAGATAATGCTCGGATTTTAAGGGGAACTTCTTAAATTGATCTTCATTCCTCTAAAATCTGATTTTTACATAATAATTTGAGGATATTTATAGTCTCAGCACAAGAGAAGTTCGTGGCCTAGATCTCAATCCCTTTGAATCTCCCCCTTTGACCATTACATACTTTATGAATTAAAAATAAATAAAGTTTTCTAACAACTCATCTAATGATGCTTGCAACTTCATCCTCTACTTCAACTGTGTAAATATTCACTTATGAAGCTCCAAATGGTCCCTCCTCAATCGAATAAGCTTGTAACACATGAAATGAGAGTTGAACAAAGCTTATCCAATTTTATACATGAAGAATGAATGCTTGTTGAATTTTCTTGGCTGGTCCAGTTGGAACATTTGGATCACCGTGATCCTTGTCATCTTCCCCCTCTTCAAAAGGATTCGTCCTCGAATCAGAAAAATCATCACCTACATAGAACTCAAGTTAGCAACATTGAATATTGAAAGTATAATGTGCTAAAAATTCTCCAGAAAGATCATTTTATATGCATTGTTATTAATTATTTCAAGGACTTGAGAAGGGTTATCCCCTCTTGGATGTAACTTTGTCTCCCTTTGAGATGGAAATCGCTCCTTGCGAAAATGTATCCAAACCCAGTTATCGAGTTGAAAAATGATTTCCTTCCGTCCTTTGTTAATTCTTTAAGCAACTTTGAAATTTTGTTTCTCAATTGTCTCCTTCACCTCTTTATGCAATGTTTTGATCATACCTTTACTTGTGGTTGATTTACTCACAAAAATATTTAATTCTTAAAGTAACTTTTTGTTTCTCAATTGTCTCCTTTCACCTCTTTATGCAATGTTTTGATCATATCTGCCTTACTTGTGGTTGCTTTACTCATAAAAATATTAGAATGAATAGGAAGCAAATCAAGAGGCGTAAGTGGATTAAATCCATAAACATCTTTAAAAGGAGAACAATGAGTGGTACTATGAATTGATCTAAAGGAGAACGGTACTATGAATGAATTGCTCTATTATATGCCGTCTCTACAAATGACAAACATTCGTCCCAAGACTTAATATTCTTAGAAATAATAGGCAGATTAAATCCATAAACATTTTCAGAAGGAGAACAATCAGTGGTACTATGAATTGCTCTAACGAGAACGGTACTATGAATTGCTCTATTATATGTCATCGCTACAAATGGCAAACATTAGTCCCAAGACTTAATATATTCTTAGAAATAATAGGCAATAATCCAATTTATCCCATACCATACTTTTCAAGAGTGACTTAAAAATTTAACATCCATATCCACATTTAAACGCGTATACAATACATTTAAAATATCTCATTAAGGCACCACCGTATTATAGAGCATTTAAGAATATAGAGTCGGGTATTCGGGGTATCGATCCCCGTACCAATCGCATGCAAAGAGAGCACTCTACCATCTTAGCTACATCCCCACAATTCTTATATAACAAAACCCAAAACTACCCGAGATCAATAATAGTGAAAAGGATAAAATATTTGTGCTCATTACGTCAGAAATAAGGTAAAATTGAATAGAAATAAAATATTAATAACGAATAGTTTCTTTAGGAAATGAATTTCTGCTCATATAGTTTCTTTAGGAGATGTAGGGTATCAATCCGCTCACCTCTCACATGGAGCGTTCTACCATATGAGCTATATCCCATTGATTCTTACATCACAAAATCCTAAACGTCTCGTCATTAATAATAGTGAAAATGAAAAAGTATTTTTGCTCATTATTTCATAAATAAGAAAATATTGAAAAAAAAAATGATACATTTAATAATCGATAGTCTTCCTTTGGAGATGCGGGGTATCGATCCCCATACCTCTCACATGCAAAGAGTGCTCTATCATCGATCCCCATACTCTCACATGCAAAGAGTGCTCTATCGTGTGAGTTACATCCCCACAATTCTAGCATCACAAAACCTATTTTTCACATGCAAAGAGTCCTCTATCATCTGAGTTCCCCACAATTCTAGTATTAGTGAAGTGCTCTATCCTGTGAGTTACATCCCCACAATTCTAGCATCACAAAACCTATTTTTCACATGCAAAGAGTCCTCTATCATCTGAGTTCCCCACAATTCTAGCATCACAAAACCTAAAACAGTCCTCTATCATCTGAGTTCCCCACAATTCTAGCATCACAAAACCTATTTCTCACATGCAAAGAGTCCTCTATCATCTGAGTTCCCCACAATTCTAGCATCACAAAACCTATTTCTCACATGCAAAGAGTCCTCTATCATCTGAGTTCCCCACAATTCTAGTATCAGTGAAAATGAAGAAATATCCTACTCAACATGTCATGAATAAGGAAAAATTGATAGATTTCTTTTGGAGATGCAAGGTTTTGATCCCTATACCTCTCACATGCAAAGTGAGCACTCTACCATTTGAGCTAGATCCCCACAATTATCCCTACTCATTATGTTGTATATAAGAAATGATTGAAAAGAAATAATATATGTAGTAATCAATTCATTTGGAGAAGCAAGGTATCGATCCCGTACTTCCCACGTGGGAAGCTCTACCATTTGAGCTACATCCCTACAATTCTTACATCAGAAAATTCAAAACATCCTGTCATCAATAATTGTGAAAATGAAAAATATCTCCGCTCATTATATCATAAATAAGGAAAGATTGAGTAGAAATAAAATAGTAATAACAATTAGTTTCTTTTTTAGATGTGGGGTATCGATTCCCGTACCTCTTGCATGCAAAGAAAGCATTTTACCATCTGAACTACATCCCCACAATTATTACATCACAAAATCCCAAACGTCACGTCATCAATAAAAGTGAAAATGAAAAACTATCTCTGCTCACTAGGTCATAAATAAGGAAAGATTTAATAGCAATAAAATATTAATAACAAATATTTTAACAAATAATTTCTTTTGGAGATGTGGGGTATCGATCCTCGTACCTCTCGCATGCAAAGAGTGCATTAAATCATCTTACCTATATCCCCCACAATTCTTACACCACAAAACCATAAATGTCCCGTCATCTGTAATAGTGAAAATGGAAAACTACCTTTGCTCATTATGTCATAAATAATATTAATAATCGATGGTTTTCCTTTAGAGATGCATGATAGCGCTCTACCATTTAAGCTACATCCATATAATTCTTAAAATATCTCTGCTCATTATGTCGGGGTATCGGGGTATCGATCCCCGTGGCTCTTGCATGCAAAGAGTGCACACTACCATCTTAGCTACATCCCAACAATTCTTACATGACAAAATCTTAAACGGCCCATCATCAACAATAGTGACAATGAAAACTATCCTTGCTTATGTCATAAATAAGAAAAATTTGAAATAGAAATAGAATCTTTGGTAGTAGGATTCCTTTGGAGATGCAGGGTATCAATCCCCGTACTTCTCACATGCGAAGCAAGCGCTCTACCATCTGAGCTACATCCCCACAATTCTTACATCATAAAATCCTAAACATACCATCACCAATAATAGTGAAAATAAAAGAATATCTCTGCTCTATGTCAAAATAAGAAAAGATTGAATAGAAATAAAACCATGTGAGCTACATCCCCGCATGCAAAGTGATCGCTCTACCATCTGAGTTACATCCATCCCCGCATGCAAAGTGATCGCTCTACCATCTGAGTTACATCCCGATTCTTACATCACAAAACTTTTAATTCATCAATAATAGTGAAAACAAAAAAATATCTCTGCTCATTATGTCATAATTAAGAAAATATTGAATAAAAATAAAATATTAATAACAATTAGTTTCTTCTAGAGATGCAAATGCAAAGTATCGATCCCCGTACCTCTTGCATGCTAAGCGAATACTCTACCGATTTTTTTTTAGTGCATCTTCCTGAAAAGAATTGTGACGACAGATGACCTAGGTAAAACTACTATTGGGAGATCAGTGCAATAGAGAATCTGTGCCCGTTAACTTAACAAAGACTTCCTAGAAAAAAAATATCATAGAACAATTTGTGTGGGTCTAGGGTATAATGCCTTTGAAGTTAGGGTCAAGGGTGTAATGCCTTTGAAGTTAGGGTCGAGGCTCTATCAAAATTCTGCAATAGAAAATAAATGTCATAAATTATAATTAAAAAGATTAAATATAGCTTCTTCTTCCTTTTTTTTTTTCATACATCTTTATGTGCCATAAATTATAATTAAAAAGATTAAATATAGCTTCTTCTTCCTTTTTTTTTTTCATACATCTTTATGTCTTTGTTCAACTTGATATAATTGTAGGCGGCATTTCGAGAATCGAACTCGAGACCTCTCGCACCCGAAGCGAAAATCATACCACAAAACCAAATGCCCTTGTAGTGAATTTATCCTTTTAGTTGCTAGTTCATATGTTTTATGCGCCTCTATATTTAAAATTTGTCCATATGTTTTTGTGCTTTAAAATCTATCTGGTACCTTTGAGATTATGAATGACCCACCTCAAATTATTTTGGTTAAGCCGCCACCATTCTTTGCTACCATTTAACAATATTTATAAAAGGATTGCTATCTCATGTTAGAAAAAACTTATAATACCGTCCTTGGATACCATTTAACAATATTTATAATAATTAATTATTTTGGTTGAAGCCGCGCCCACCATTCTTTGCTACTATTTAACAATATTTATAATACGTTGAGCATTCTTTGCTACTATTTAATCATACTTCGTCCCTTGCTACCATTTAACAATATTTATAATGGGATTGCCATCTCATGCTAGAAAAAATTGGTGAGTACATGCAATCTCAAATTAGAATCATAATCATATGACCAAAGTAATAAGAGAATTAAGGACAGAAGCATTCTAAGATGTGAACTCGGGACCTCCCACACCCTAAGAAAGAATAATACCACTAGACCGAATTTCCGACATCTATCATTTTTAGCTCTCACTCGATATGATTTTTTATCTCAAGTTTGAAATCTATATTTGTTTGGAGTTGATGAGCTAAAAGGAAGTTCAACAAGGTGAGGTAGGTCTTTTTGTATAAGAGGAAGTTCAAGGATTTAATGAAAGAAAATCATCAACCTTTTTAACTTTTCAATCAATACATGACATCATTAATTAATAAATTGTTTTACCTACAAAAACACAGTGAAACAAACCACAAATTCTTAATAAATAAGTTGTTTTACCTAAAAAAACACAAAGTGAAACAAATTAAGTGCATTGGATTGATATACGACATTCTTAATTAATAAATTATTTTACCTACAAAAACACAAAGTGAAACAAAACACGAAATTCTTAATTAATAAATTTTTTTACCTAAGAAAACACAAAGTGAAACAAACTAAGTGCATTGGATTTATACACTATTTAGGTCTTTTATATTAAAGGAAAAATTCAAGAGTTAATCTCAAAACCTCTCCCACCAAAAGCAAGAATCATACCACTAGACCAAATATCTTTGTTGTGGATGTTAACGATATAAGACAATACTGAATCAAAGTTATACTATCTAGATATGGTGAGGAGGAAAAGAGTGGTAGTGAGATATCTGAATAGCCTTAAAAAAACAGAGAGTTGTTGCTACAGAGTGCGAGACATCTAACCAATGAAATTTTGATACTAGAAATGATGAAACTGGAGATGGTCCCTAAACGTCTGTATGAACCATTTCCAATCGCACTTTCTACGGTTCTTTGGCAGCTTTTGTGAAGCTAACTCGTTTATATTTTTCCATAACGCAACTCGCACAAACACCCATATCAATAGATTTTAGGCCTTCTAAAACTCCATTCACAGCCATCATCTCATTTTTTATAATCTCATATGTGCAAGTCTATTGACACTACTGTAAGGTGTATAAACATGATTGTTGTTGCTCAGAGTGCTTCCAATTCAAGTAGACTTTAATTGAAAGCACTCTTAGCAATAACAACCATGTTTATACACCCTATAGTGGTGTATAGGGTTCCAGATTTTGTGTCTTGCTACCACCATGACACCTTTCACAATCTTCCCCAAACTCTTTCCAAACTCGGCTGCATAACTTGTGCTATTCAACTGACCAAAAGAGATCAGATTCTTCTTGAGATCATGAATATATCTAACATCCTATAACGTCCACCTATTTCCTGCTAGAGTTTGTATGCAGACATCTCTCTTCCCTTCAATCTCCAAAGTTTTGTTGTCGGCAAGATACACCTTCCCAAAATTTCCATATTTGAAATTTTGAAACAATTCCTTACTTGAAGACAAACGAAACGATGCAACTGTATCTAAAATCCAGAAATTCAATTGGGCTATTCATGCTACGAATTAGAGCATTCTCAGTATCTTCTGCTGAATATATAAAATCAATGTCATCTTGAAATTTATGATTTTTCTTTTTTTCAATTTTGTACCATCTGTCCGAAATTGTCATTTTTCTCCAAAATTTCAATACTTTACGTTCGGTTATTTTGGAGATTTTTCTCGATTCCTTGATTTTGATCGCTCATGTTTGTTTGGATTTTTTAATTTACTTCTCGTTTGGGAATACTTTCGCTGACATCTCGAATTTCATCAAACTTCAGTTTATCAGATCCTCGTGAACTGTTGATTGCAGCAACAACAGTATACCACGACTCGGGTAAAGTTGACATCAAAATCAATGCTTTAATTTCATTTTTGAACATAATTTCCACTAAGCTCAATTGATTGACAATCACGTTGAACTAATTTATATGATCTGCAACAAAGCTACCTTCAGACATTTGTAGATTGAACAACCTCTAGATCAAATGCACCTTATCCATAGCCGACGAATTTTCGTACATATTTGACAACACCCTCAATAGGCCTGATGTCGTCTTCTCTTTGATGATGTTGAACGTCATGTTTCTAGACAGCGTCAACCAGATCAATCCTAAGGCGTGACGATCCTTGAGTTTCCAGTCCTCCGTGGTCATGGTATTCTGCTTCACCCCCAAAAGGGGTTTCTGAAGATCTTTCTGGTCATATAATCTTCAATCTGCATCTTTAGAAATTTATTTCGAATCCATCAAACTTTTCAATTCTTGTCTTTGAACTTTCCATCTTCACATATCGTGGTGAATCTCACCTCGCTCTGATACCAGTTATTAGGATCACACAACAACGCACACACTCGATCTAAATGAACACAAAGAACTTGATAGAGAAAATGTAAGAAGAAATTTGACTAAAAGTTTTATATTAATGACTTCAAGGTATGCAAAGAGAGATATGAAGAATGAGAAATATACCTTTTGAAAACACTGACTAATGGGTATATATATGATTTCAGTTTATTATATATATATATATATAGATTTAACAGATATAACCGTCTACTATATATAAATATTTAGTATATATATCTCAATCCGATTTTTCCTATAAATAGCCAGCCTCCATATCCAACCTTATATAGCCCAAATAGTTAATTTTTCTACCTACTCTACATAAATATTTGGTATATATATCTCTATCCCATCTTTACTATTAATAGTCAGCCTCCATATAACATTCTACAGCCCAAATGGTTAGTTTTTCTACCCTACTATATATAAATATTTAGTATATATATCTCTATCCCAACCTCCATATCAAACATTCTAGAGCCCAAATAGTTAGTTTTTCTACGAGTGTTTAAAGAAAAAATAAGCAAATGGAGGTTCGGAACTTTGGACCCCATCAATTTACATGACACTCCATTATCTACATGACACTATTGATATCTTTGGTGACAATCTTATCTCCTGGAGTTCAAGGAAATAATCGACAGTTTCTTGTTCTAGTACGGAGGGTGAATCCAAGTCCTCTTGCGTGAGCTCGGGATGTTGCAAGCACGAGCGCCTAGCCTGTGGTGTGACAACATTGGTGCCACCTATCTGTCCGCCAATCCAATCTTTCATCGATTGAGATTGATTATTACTTCGTTCGTGAAGGAGTATTAGGCTCAATTTGAACTTAATAGTACATCGTCCAGATTAGATAATCTATTGATTTACTCCCATTCAACCTAACAATACCATTAATATGTAATCATAAGGAAGAGTATTTATTAAAGCACTAGGTTGTTTGCCTTAATTTTTGTAGGAAACAACAAACTATTTAATTTGATATAATTGTGGGGGCATTTCATGAATCGAACTCAAGATTTAAAATTTATCCACTAGACCAAATGACCGGGTAGTGGATCAATCATTTTTAGTTTCTAGTCCATGTGTTTTGTGTGTCTCATGATTTTAAATTTATCCACATTTTTTTTGTGCTTTAGAACCTACTATTATTGTCACGTTAATTTCAGGTTGTCCATCACATGGTTGCTTTACTCACAAAATTATTTAATTCTTAAAGTAACTTTTTGTTTCTCAATTGTCTCCTTTCACCGGTTTATGCAATGTTTTTGTAATAGCCCAAAAAAAAAAAAAAAAAAATAATAAAAAATAAACAAATAAAAATAATTATAAAAAACTATATATGTCAAATAATAATAATAATCATAATAATAATAATTCATAAATAAATAACTAAGAAGAATTACTTAAAAATAAAAATAAAAATAAAATTTACCCACCCCTCCCCACTAACCTCTCATCCCAACAGCATCCTCTTTCCTCAACCCCACAATATCACAGTTCATAAAAAAAAAAAAACAGAAAAAAATGTCAGATGTGAGAAAAAGTAAAATGGTGTTTAAACAAAAGGATATGATGCAGATTTACCTAGATAGATTTTGGTCTGTTATTAGGTAAAATCTTGTCTCATAATTCCTTTTTCCTTTATAGCTATTGTTATAAGAAATTAATTTAGGATCAAATCTCATATTCAATGAATTAGATTTTTTTGTTAGCCTGGGAAGTTATAGGAAATAAGGTTAGAATCAATAAAATTTTAGTTGGCAGATTATAAATCTGTATGATAGCAGCCAAACAATCTATTAAAATTGGCCAATAATATATGTTTAAAGAATAAAAATAAATATAGAGTTAGAGTAATATTTACATAATTGAAAATCTATTTACAAAATGAAAATAATTACGAGGAGGGAGGAGGGAAGATTGAGGGAAGATTTGTTGAACAGAATTTAAAAATAAAACAGGGAATGAGGGCATGGAACTCCATTAAATTTTGTCTATCATAATTTTAACCATGTAAATTAGAGAAATAATTTTATAAAGTTCAAACTTGAAACTGATGTCATGGGCTCACATAAGTTGACTTGGATTTCAAAGGACGGAATCGAACTTTCATCAAGGATATATACGTGACAACGACTTAAGCTAACCAGGTAAGTGACCTTACTATCGGCATGGTTATATTTGATGTTGACACGTGCCCTGTGGTTCTGCACGTGTCATATATATTGATATGTGTGAATTGTCTGTGAATCGATATGCTTCTTATATGTTATGTATATGTTATAATATGTGAATTGTATGATAATAATTACGGTATAAGAATGTAACGCCCCTAATTTTCTTTAACCTAATTAGTGACGTCACCCATGCATACTTATCTCATTAAGCAGAAGCTCATCATAAGTAACCTTGAAAGAGTCTTTCATAAATGTTCATGAATCCAAAACAAAACCTAAACTCCGAAAATAAACCTTCAATTCAAAATAAATCCAACTAAAACAATACTCAATGCTATAACTTAAAACAGTCTAATAAAAGTAAACGCCTAAAAATATCACGTCTCCAACTTCCATGGTGGCCTCAGCTCCGCCGTCAACCATACATTGGCGCCTTGCCTTTACCTGAAAAATGTAGGTAGCATGTGGCTTGAGTATTTTATGAAATACTCAGTAAGTCACCCCACTGTTGGGGTTAGGAATGCAAACACATGCAACATATGAGCGGGACCTAACTTTTCATAGCCTTGGGCGCTTTCCTATTCTGGGTAGGGTTGGGTGTGTGGTACTCCTTCACACACGGCCCATGTACGTGGACATGGACCCACCAGGCGGGCTCATAAACATACCCCCTGGGCCTGACTTGGTCGGGCACAACGTGTTACACGTAGCCGGACACCACATAACAGAAAAGGGCCTGCATGATATCATGGCGAACATAAATATCGTATTTCATTCTTTCGTAACATAAAGGGGAAGAATCCCGATGCACGTGACATACATATATGCATGAGGTCCTGATATGAATCCAACAACTGATCACGTGCATGTACCCGAACGAGCAATTATAAGAAGCAATACGAAGAAGATTCAAGTATCAAATCAAGAAAATAACGGAGTGGCTGACATTGGAAAGTGATTAGAAGACTTTTCTTTGGTAGTTGAACTACCAATTAAGACAATTTATGAATTGCCTTATATTCTTCAATTTATATTTAATAGCATTTATTAAAAGTTTGTATGAATTGTCTTATATTCTTCAATTTGTATTTAATAGCATTTATTAGCATTTATTAGTGGTTGGTGGCTGAACTTTATTTTGTTAGGGTTATCTTTTGGGCCTATTTAAAGGCATGTAATACTCTGTTTGAGGGATTTTTGTTGAATACAGAAAAAAAAACATTTGTGTTTTCTTGATACCCTTTTGGTGTTATTCTTTTTCAAACCTTGCTTTAGGTTTGATGTTTAAACCGATTCATTGAATTAGTTTTGATCAAGCTAATTCTGGAGTGAATTGTCTTGGTATCTAAGAGTGACCATCATAGATTCCAAGTTCGATCTAAGAGTCATTCATCTTCTAACCAGCTCTTGGTTGGAATCAATCCGTTAAGTTAGCTTTCTCTGTGAACGTTTTGCAAGGATTCTAGAAGGACCTCTAGCTTTGCAAATTCCAGCATTGTAGGCGCTTATCATTCCTTAACATATCTAACATGGCATTACATAAATAGTGCTACATCGCATGGTCACTTACATCGATGGTCTTGGTTGAAGTCACTCACAACGAGGGAATCCCAGCGGTTAAATATGTCCTATGATAACCACATAAAAATTTAGAACCTTTCATAAGGTACCCTAGCTAAACCTCATGCTATTTATCAAAATAAACCCCCAACCTAATCTGTCTTTAATGTATAGGAACCATACAGACCTCAGATGGTAAAATTGAGGGCAAAAACGGCTTCGAAAGGGCTAAAAACCTTGGAATCGATATATTATAGTGATACCTTTCCGCTAAGCCTAGTTGCCGAGCCGGCCAACTAAGCTGCCAAGTCGAGCTACGGGTATTGACGGAACCAAGCCGATTTCGTAGACGTGCGAGCAGACCCGCACTGTGTACGCGTGCGAAGCTACCAGAGCTATTGGGTGTGCGTCTGCGGCTCGACCCTATTCCAAAAACCTTGCCTTACTTACCCGATTCTTCCTCCGAAGAGCCACCCAAAGTTCTGGAGGAAAGGTTGGAGAGAAAATCGTTTTCAAGGGAGGTAAAAGGTTGGGCATACGAATATAAAAATAATGTGAAACAATTGCATTCTAGGGTTTTAGGATAAGGAAACTCAGATAAATGGGAATGTTTCTATTAGGTAATAAAAGTCTGGCAGGAAATCCCTCGATTTCTGGGGAGATTACATTTAATTATTTATTCTATTTTTATTTGATTTTATTTTATTCCAGAAACCCACACCGTTACAATTTCTAATAACTTCCTCGTTTAAAATTGCACATTTTCCGATCGGAATAAATGCATAACATAATATCTTGTTCTTCATAGAAATAAAAATAAAATCTTAACCAAATAAGGCAAAAATAGAAAATCTGAATCGTTACAAAGAATGTTAATGCTATGATAAGTTAGAGAACGATATGACTACGAAGTGTTTATATTATGACTTGTTTATGACATGATACATTGTGATGCAATATGTCATGGTATGATGTGTATATGATGAAATGATATGTTAAAACCATAGAACATTATGTTAGGTCTCTTAAATTGTGTGTATACAGCATAATATGAATGACATGAAATTACGATAAATGACATGAAATATAACACCGTTAGAACTATGTATGATTTGAGAACTGAAGAATGAGAAACGATATGACATGAATGATGAACGATATATGAAACGATATGAAAAATGATATGATATGTACACAATGCTAGCGGGGTTGTATTAAAGGATAATGAAAATGGAAAAGTTTTTGGACCTCATACATTATGTGTGCTCATGCATTTGGGGGATACCCCTATCCCATCACGAGGGTACGAACGCGTACATCCAATGGCAGGACAACGATCGTTATGCTTTGCATAGCGCTGCCGTGACGGTTACTAGTTCTAGCGGGTGTCCGGCCTGAGAGGCTCCTAGAGTATGTCCACCGGATAAGGAAAGTGGCCCAGCGGTGAGCGAACTAGCTGGTGAGCCCATACTCGCACGTATGGGCTGTGTGTAGAGTATATGGTACACGTCCAAAATTATCCGTTAGGACGGCACCGTAGGAAAAACGGAATGAAAGATAGGACTCATCATCTCATTGCATGTGATTGTTGCATTTAACCTTAATAGTGGGGTCACTTACTGAGTATTTCAAGCTATGTGCTACTACATTTTTCAAGTTAAGACAAGACATTCCTGTACGGCTGACGACAACATCACAACTCGAGACCATGGAACATGCATAGGATAGTGGTATTTATTTTCTTAGACTTAGGCTAGAATAGGATGTTTTTAACTTAAACGCTTATTTATTTTATTTAGTTTTTTGTTTTGTCGTTTTAAAGATGTTTTCGAAACATGTATGTCTATGGCTGTGTTTTAAGATAAAGGTTATGTTTTATGGAATTTAAATGAAGTCTTCCGCATTCAATGTTTATGGTACATATACAGTAGCGACCTTAAATTAAGTAGAAAATTTTGGGTCGTTACAGTTTTGATTAGATCTGCCTTACTTGTGGTTGCTTTACTCACAAAAATATTAGAATGAATAGGAAGCAAATCAAGAGGCGTAAGTGGATTAAATCCATAAACATCTTCAAAAGAAGAACAATGAGTGGTACTATAAATTGCTCTAAAGGAGAACGGTACTATGAAAAATTGCTCTATTATATGTCATCTCTACAAATGGCAAACATTCGTCCCAAGACTTAATATTCTTAGAAATAATAGGCAGATTAAATCCATAAACATCTTCCGAAGGAGAACAATAAGTGGTACTATGAATTGCTCTAAAGGAGAACGGTACTATGAATTCCTCTATTATATGTCATGTCTACAAATGACAAACATTAGTCCGAAGACTTAATATATTCTTAGAAATAATAGGCAATATTTATCTCACACCATACTTTTCAAAAGTGACTTAAAAATTTAAGTATCCCTATCTTTTTTTTTTTTTTTTTTCGTGTAGCAAACCACATTTAAAGGCATATACAATCCATATCAAATATCTATCCCATTAAGGCACCACCATATTATAGAGCATTTAGGAATACAAAGCGGGGTGTTCGGGGTATCGATCCTCATACCAATCGCATGCAAACAGAGCACTCTACCATCTTATCTACATTTCAACAATTCTTGCATAACAAAACCCAAAATTGCGCGTCATCTATAATAGTGAAAATGAAAAAATATTTATGCTCGTTATGTCAAAAATAAGGAAAAGTTGAATAGAAATAAAATATTAATAACGAATAGTTTCTTTAGGAGATGCACTCTACCATCGTTGCTACATCCCCATAATTCTTACATAACAAAATCCAAAACTGCACGTCATCAATAATAGTGAAAATGAAAAAATATTTCTTCTCATTATATCAAAAATAAGGAAAAATTGAATAGAAATAAAATATTAATGAGTTTCTGAGATGCACTCTAGCATCTTAGCTACATCCCCACATTTCTTACATAACAAAACCCAAAATCCTCATACCTCTCGCATGCAAAGAGTGCACTCAACCATCTTACCTACATCCCCACAATTCTTACATCACAAAATCCTAAACGTCCCGTCATCAATAATAGTGAAAATGAAAAACTTCCTTTGATCATTATGCCATAAATAAGATTAATAATTGATAGTTTTCCTTTGGATGCATGATAGCGATCCCCGTACCTCTCGCATGCAAAGCATGCGCTCTACCATTTAAGCTACATCCGTACAGTTCTTACATTACAAACCCTTTAAACTTCCCATCATAAATAATAGTGAAAATGAAAAAATATCTCTCTTCATTATGTCATAAATAAGGGAAGATTGAATAAAAATAAAATATTAATAACAAATAGTTATTTAGAGATACGGTGTATTGATCCCCGTGGCTCTTGTATTCAAAGAGTGCCATCTTACCTCATCCCAACAATTCTTACATAACAAAATCCTAAATGTCCCATCATCAACAATAGTGAAAATTAAAACTATCCCGCTCATTATATCATAAATAAGAAAAATTTGAAATACAAATAGAATATTTGGTAGTTGGATTCCTTTGGAGAAGCAGGGTATCGCACCGTACTTCTCACATGCGAAGCGAGCGCTCTACCATCTGAGCGTCATAAAATCCTAAACCTAACATCACCAATAATAGTGAAAATAAAAAAATATCTATGCTCAATATGTCAAAATAAGAAAAGATTGAATAGAAATAAAACCATCTGAGCTACATCTCCGCATGCAAAGTGATCGCTCTACCATCTGAGCTACATCCCCACGATTCTTACATCACAAAATCCTAAATGTCTCGTCATCAACAATAGTGAAAATGAAAACTATCCCGCTCATTATGTCATAAATAAGAAAAATTTGAAATACAAATAGAATATTTGGTAGTAGGATTCCTTTGGAGAAGCAGGGTATCGCACCGTACTTCTCACATGCGAAGCGAGCGCTCTACCATCTTAGCGTCATAAAATCCTAAACCTAACATCACCAATAATAGTGAAAATAAAAAAATATCTATGCTCAATATGTCAAAATAAGAAAAGTTTGAATAGAAATAAAACCATCTGAGCTACATCTCCGCATGCAAAGTGATCGCTCTACCATCTGAGCTACATCCCCACGATTCTTACATCACAAAACCCTAAATGTCTCGTCATCAATAATAGTGAAAATGAAAAAATATCTATGCACATTATGTCATAAATAAAAATAAATTGAAAATAATTAATATATTTAATAATTGATAGTTATCCTTGAGAGATGCGAGTACCAGTTCCCATACCTCTCGAAAGCGAGTTCTCTACCATCAAGCTACATCCCCATGATTCTTACTTCACAAAACATTAAATTTTTCCGTCATAAATAAGGAAAAATTGAATAGAAATAAAATATTAATAAAAAATAGTTTCTTTTGGAGATGTGAGGTATCAATAACCATACCTCTCGCATGCTAAATGAGCGCTGTACCATCTGAGCTACATCCCACATAACTTGTACCACAAAAACATTAAATTTTTCCGTCATAAATAAGGAAAAATTGAATAGAAATAAATTATTAATAAAAAATAGTTTAAAATAGTTTCTTTTGGAGATGTGGGGTATCAATAACCATACCTCTCGCATGCTAAGTGAGCGCTCTACCATCTGAGCTACATCCCACATTACTTGTACCACAAAATCTTAAATTTTCTGTCATCAATAATAGTGAAAAGAAATATCGCTACTCAACATGTCATGACTAAGGAACAATTGAAAAGAAATAACATATTTAATAATAGATAGTTTTATTTTGGAGATGCAGGGAACCGATCCCCGTACCTCTCACATGCAAAGCAAGCGCTCTACCTTCTGAGCTACATCCCCACGATTCTTATGTCACAAAACCCTAAATGTCTTGTCATCACTAATAGTAAAAATGAAAAAATATCGCTACTCATTATGCCATCAATAAGGAAAAATTCAATAGAAATAAAATAGTAATAACAAATAGTTTCTTTTAGAAATGCGAGGAATCGATCCCCATACCTCTGGCATGCTAAGAAAGCGATATACAATCTAATCTACATTCCCATGATTCTTACATTAGAAAATCCTAAACATCCCGTCATCAATAATAGTGAAGATGAAAAAATATCTCCGCTTATTATTAAATAAATAAGGAAAGATTGAATAGAGTTTATTTTGGGGATGTGGGTACTGTGGGGTATCAATACCCGTACCTCTCTAATGCTAAGCTAGCGCTCTACCATCTGAGTTACATCCCCACAATTCTTGCATCCCAAAACTTTCAATTTTCCGTCATCAATAATAGTGAAAATGAAGAAATATCGCTACTTAACATGTCATGAATAAGGAAAAATTGAAAAGAAATAACATATTTAATAATAAATAGTTTTATTTTGGAGATGCGGGGTATCAATCCCCTTACCTCACGCAGGCAAAGTAAGCACTCTACCATTTGAGCTACATCCCCACAATTCTTACATCACAAAACCCTAAACGTCTCGTCATCAATAATAGTGAAAATGAAAAACTATCCCTGCTCATTATGTCATAAATATGAAAATTTTGAAAAGAAATAATATATTTAGTAATCCATTCATTTGGAGATGCAAGGTATCGATCCCTGTACTACCCACACGGGAAGCGAGCGCTCTACCATTTGATCTACATCCCACTCAATTCTTACATCAGAAAACCCTAAATGTTCCGTCATCAATAATTGCATAAATGAAAAAATATCTTGGTTCATTATGTCATAAATAAGGAAAGATTTAATAGAAATAAAATATTAATAACAAATAGTTCCTTTTGGAGATGCATGATATAGATCTATGTACCTTTCGCATGCTACGCGAGTGTTCTACAATTTGGGCAAAATACCCACAATTCTTTTATCACAAAACCCTAAATTTTCCATCATAAATAATAGTGAAAATGAAGAAATATCGCTACTCAACATGTCATGAATAATGGAAAATTGAAAGTAAAAAATATAAATAATAATAGATAGTTTTATTTTGGAGATGCAAGGTATCGATCCCTATACCTCTTGCATACAAAGCAAGCACTTTACAATATGAGCTACATCCTCATGATTCTTATGTTACAAAATCCTATATGTCTCGTCATCAATAATAGTAAAAATGAAAAATTATCCCTACTCATTATGTCATAAAAATGAAAAATTTGAAAAAAAAGAATATATAACAAATAGTTTCTTTCAGAGATGTGGGGGATCCCCCATACCTGCACCACAAAATAATCAATATAGTGAAAACCAAGAAATATCGCTATCTATCTCCATAACTCTCACATGCTTATCATTATATTTATTTAATTCATTTTATTCTACAATCTCTCTTGAAGGGGAATCCAAGAATCGAACTCAAGACCTCTTGCACCCAAAGAGAGAATCATACCACTAGACCAAATGCCCTTGTTATGTCATTTAAAACATATGTATGAATCCTTGGGCCTAGGTATTAAGGTCGTATTTTGTCGTATTGCAGGAAACACAAGAAGTCCTCGATGTGCTTGAACTGAATCCTTGGATGTAGAATGTGTCTTGGAGAACAAAACAATAACATAATAAGAACAAAGAACTTTCTACTAGACCTAATTAAGATTTGGATAGGCATACTTACTGAAAGTGGGAAACATGAAATGATATTAAGAGCATTATCATTACAGTTTTAATCGACTTAATTTTTGTTTTTCTTCTTTTCTTTTCTTTATTTCCTAAGATGGTAAGTATAAAACCATGGGATGTAAAGAAAGACTTTAGGTTATTGCTGAATGGCCAAGCCATTGCGAACATGCTTAAGTTTTGATATCTCTTTTCTAATTCCTTTATGTCAACTTTGTTGCCCAACAATTGGTGTAGAGAAGTTAAGAGGTATGTTTGAAAATTAAAATAATAGGAACAACAAGTTTATATAAATATGAAGTCCTTGGATAAGAAAAGATTTAGACATAGGGGAATTTGAGGTTGCACCCTTAGCGAGGGTCGTACCACTAAACCAAATGTCTTTTCTTAAATACCTAATATTTTTAGTTTCTACTCACATATATTTTTCTCTAAGTGGTTGGACGGCTATAAAATGAAAAGTTGATGGTCTAATATTTTACATGTAAGTAAGGCATGTTATATTGAATTGTTATAACATACAAGGGTTATCAAATAAACCAACAACCCAACAAAGGAAACAGACTAATCAATTTGGGTTGCATTGATTCAGTTCAGTTCATCAGTTTGTTTGATTTAATTCTTCTATTTTGCCTTGTATGACAACAAAATAAAGTTGTATTGAATTCACCTTAGTTTCATTCCTGACAAACTCATATGAAACATAATTGCATTAATAGTACTCAGAGTTGGAGTCTATAAGTATTTCATGAACCTAAGTGCAAATTATGCTTCATTAAAGATGAGATAAACTTCAGTTAAGTAACGAAACTTTAAATTACTCTATGCTAGTTACAATCTTTAGGATTGACTAATTGGATACGAGTTCATTGATTTAGAGAAATTTTTGAGTAATTATCAACTACAACTTATGTTTTCAATTTTTTAGGCCATAATTTAGGTAGTTGGTGTTATGAGTTGTAAACTTGTTTCTTTGCATAATATGGATTTTGTTGAACTGTTATTACCGATAAGATGGAGAAAGAAATTGTCTTTGAAATGACTAATAGAACTAGGTTCATCGTTGTTGCCTTTTAACTGTGATTTTGCAAAAAGCTTAACTAATATAAACTATCATGCCACAACAACTTTAAGGTAAACCAAGAATATACCTTATACATCATTCAAGATGGCAATAAAATGGAGTTAAATTGAACCGACTTTAGTTTCATGGTTGGCGTGTTCAAGATAAAGCATAATTGTATTTATGATATTGAGCTTCGAGTCTATAAGATTTTAATGATCTTAAGAGAAATTCCTGTTTTATTAGAGGAGACCAACTTTATTTAAGGTACTAGGAGTTCAAACTGGCTTAAGAGTTGCGTGCCTGCTCATTTTATCCATGTTCTCCACTTCCTCCCATTTCCTCCTCTTCCTCCATCACATTCTTTATTTCTCTCCCCATTTCTCAATCTCCAACTCATTCTTTCTATATCCCTAACCAATGCGGATTTGAATAAAGAAGGAGAAAAAGAAAGAGAGAGAAGGAAGTCGGTATGGATTTAGCTTTGGAACTAGACATCGATGGGTATGATCTAACGAACATCAATACAAAAAATTTAGTGACTTCTCTTTGGACCAACCAGGTAAGTGGTGTTACTATTGGCTTGGTTGGATGAATTGTATGAGGTATTAAACATGCGTGCTCTGTAGCCCCTCCACGTGTCAGATTTTGTGAGTGTTTGACATGTATTATGTTATGTTATGTTATAACACGAGTTCAAATGAGGATTAATTTCTCAATTTTTTTTTAAGTTCAAATTCTTAGGAATTTATTGAGAGATTTAGAGACCGAATTTAAATATGATATGGAAGAAAAAAATAGTTACAAAAATTTTAAAAACTAATTAAAAGTATAAAAGAAAATAGTAAAAAAAAAATAGGAAAATCTAGGGTAAAATTTTCATTTTAACCCATCTTTTCTACGTAGGGGACAGTAAAATCGCTAATTAGAAATCGCTAATTAGGTTTGATATCAGAGCAGCCAGATTTTATATTATACAGATTTTTTCTTAGGATAAAGAGTCGTATATCTCTATGACTCAGCTCAATGACACGTCTCGCCGTGATCAAGTAAGCAATCTAACCCTAAGCAATCTAATCAATGGAATTTTGGTACTAGAAATGATGAAACTGGAGATGGTTCCCAAACGTCTATATGGATCATTTCCAATCGCACTTTCTTTGGTTCTCTGGTAGCCTTTGTGAAGCTAACTCGTTTATATTTTTCCATAAGGCAGCTCTCAGAAACACCCATATCAATATATTATACTCGTGTATAGAGTTCACCCTACAGTAGGGTTCCAGATTTTGTGTCATGCTACCACCATGACACCCTTCACAATCTAACTCTTTCGAAACTTGGCTGCAAAACCTGTGCTATCCAACTGACCAATAGAGATCAAATTCTTCTTGAGATCAGGAATATATTTGATATCCTATAATGTCCACTCATTTCCTGCTAGAGTTTGTATGCAGACATCTCTCTTCCCTTCAATCTCCAACGTTTTGTTGTCGGCAAGATACACCTTCCCAAAATTTCCTTATTTGAAATTTTGAAACAATTCCTTACATGAAGATAAATGAAACGAAGCAACTGAATCTAAAATCCATAATTCAATTGGGCTGTTCACGCTAGGAAGTAGAGCATCCTTATATCTTTTGCTGAATAGATAGAATCATTGTCATCTTCAAATTTGTGATTTTGTTTTTCTTCAATTTTGTACTATATGTCCGAAAGTGTCATTTTTCTCCACGTTTGGTTTGTTTGGAGTTTTTTTTCGGTTCCTTGATTTTGATCGCCCATGTTTGTTTGGGCTCTTTGATTTACTTCGTTCGCTTCGATCAACACTAAGAGCATTGCCTGATGAATCTCCATTTTCCATTTGGGAATATTTTCGCTGACATCTCGAATTTCATCAAACTTCAGTTTATCAGATCCTCGTGAACTGTTGATTGCAGCAACAACAGTATACCACGACTCGGGTAAAGATGACATCAAAATCAATGCTTTAATTTCATTTTTGAACATAATTTCCACCGAGCTCAATTGACTTTCAATCACGTTGAACTAATTTATATGATTTGCAACAAAGCTACCTTACGACATTTGTAGATTAAACAACCTCTGCATCAAATACACTATAACACCCCAAAAATGAAGGAAAGACACCTATGCAAGACCCAAAGGATCCATGGAAAGAAATTGTTTTGGATTAAGCAAGGAAAGGGGTCTTAGTAAGTCATTTCTAGACCTTAGGAAGTATTATTAAGGACTTAAGACTTTTGGAGAAGGATTGAGAATGAAATCGTAAGCGAGAAGGACGGAAAGGTCATTTTTCCAATTATCAAGGATCTTTGTAGATTTTTAATTCCTTATCTGGAAGGAATTTCAAGATGGTCAAGAAGGGAAAAATGGCCAACAGGGATGAAGAATTTTTAGGAAAAATTATGGATTATTAGAGAAAATAATAATAAAATATTCTGAAAGTGGCAAATTACAAAATACCCTTGAAGTTAAGGATAATTATGGATTTGCCATTCTGCTAAAAAATTAGAACCTTCCCAGTACCTTCTGCACAAAATTCTTCGAATCTCGACTCTCAGCCGTTGGATCTCCTCCAAACCTGGATATGTTTTAGAACTCACGGATCATAACATCCAACGGCTAGGATTCAAAACGAAAGTTGGCGAGTCTCTGATCGGAGTAGATATTTTCGACGAATTTTTCAGAAAGTCCAATTGATAATTCACGACGATTCTGGAGCTCCCAATGTCTGTTTAAGTTTTCCCTATAAATTATGAAGTTGGGGCAATCGTTTGGAACAAGAATCGAGCAAGTTCGAGCTCCCAATCATTGGCAATAAGTGTTTAGATTTTCGGTCTCCTACTCTCGGGTTTCTTCTAAATTCGAGATAAATTCTCCATCATTTCATTTCAAACTTGTTCCTATAACTTCTAAATAAGATTACCCACAAGTTTTATGAAGGAATAGAGTCCTGAAAGTGCCTAGAAACAATTCTCCCAATCCAATCTGCCATTAAAGAGCTTCAAGGAAAACTCAAAATTCCAATCCAAGGATGTACAAGTATTCTTCAAGAAAGGATGACCCCAATAGGTTTCTGCACCTCCAGAGAATGTTTCTATAGAAGACCACCAAGAGAAATAACCTCAGGACTGTTCCCAATTAAAGAAAATCTGTTCCAGGTTCAAATTGGGGGTAAGTGTCGAATTCCTATCTACAGCCTCTTTTCCTTCAAATTAAGGATTCCTCTAGCTTCATAGGAAGAATTCGAGTAACTTTTCTGAAGGAATGGAGAGCTGAAATGTCGTAGAATAAGATACCCAAGAGATTGAAAATCGGAGGTGTCGGGTAACTTGCAGATCGAGAGTGGTTTCTCAAAATTAATATCCCACACTCAAAGTCGTTCCTCCAAACCAATTCCTTTATCTTGAGGGAATAATAAGAAAGAGGTTTCGTGAAGAAATCGAGCCTCGAAAACCCCAAGAATCAGCTACCCAATAAGAAATTCTATGTTTTTTACTCGGGCGAGAAATCGTATTTTGGATGAACTTTGGAAGCAAATATCTTAGGCTACGATCCATGAAAAGGTATGAAATCAATCTCTAGCTCTTCTTTGTAATACCGTCATTAAGTTTTATGAAGGAATCGAGGGGAGAAACAGCGTGATAGGAGTTGGGGAGGGCGCGTCTAAGTAGCCACCTTGGACTTTTTGTTAAGAAATACTTGTAGGGATCCCTTGGATTTTAATATGAACCCTAAACCAAGTATGAAATTAGGATCTATGAAAGAAAAACCCTAGGAACCGTAAGTTAAGACCTTGAACCGAATAAATTGCTTGGGATTTAGGTAACGTTAAAATAACCCACTAAATGAACTCTGCTGCCTATGAAATTTTAAGGCTGAGGATACTATAGCATGTTGAGGTTATATATGAAGTTTGTTAGTCATTGGATAAGGATAAGTAGGTAAACCAAGAAATGGTGCAAAATGACCATAATGCCCCTAAGGACATCTACCTACGGTTCATGACCTAGATGACATCCAAACGCTATGAAACCCTGAAGTAGATCTTATTTTATGATGTTTGATGATTTAGTGAAGTTTGAAAAGCGATTGGAACACGTTAAGTAGCAAAACCAAGAATTAGGTGTAAAATGACCAAAATGCCCCTAGGACTACTTAAGAGATTTCAAGGTCTATACGTGCTTCAAATGATTTGCTACTTCTTATAAGGTCGATTATGAAGGACATGAAGATAAGTTTAAGGTTTCAAGTTGATTGGAGTAAGTTTGGAACCTAAACCAAGTTAGGATCCAAGAAACACGTAAAGGAAACACCACAAGACTTTAGACTCTTCTAGAACCCTCTAAAGAACTCCCTAGGAATCTATGGCCTTCTAGAAAAACTTACACTAAGATGGGTTCATATGGTTACAAATACAAGTTACAACTTATGCCTCAAGAAATTAAGGACCTTAGAAAGTTAAAAGATTAAGAACCAAGAACAACAACACACAAGCTTTACAACTACCCAAGTAAGAAGAATGCTAGGTACCACTCAAGGACGAGGGACTAAGGTCCCCAAACTCAGAAACAGAAACTTAAGAATGCTAGGTAATACTCTAATCATATCCAAAGTGACCCATGACCTCCCACCAAGCAATGCCCAAGAATTCTTCTTCTAGGTGGGATGCCCTGCACCATGTTTCCTTTGCAGGATGTCATGCCTCAAGTTTCCTTCACCTAGAAGAGATGCCCTACAGACTTGTAGGATGCCATGTTTAAGTATGCACCGAGCAAGTGACCTTTACAGTCTATTAAGGGGAGTAGTCTAAAGTTACAGAGGAACAAGAAGAGAGTACGTTACCTTAGCCACGAATCAAGAACCTCCTAAGACCTCCCACGGTACATCATGCTCATGACTTAGACTATGTTGCTTGGAACGCATGAAGCCTTGAGCGTAGCTTAAACAAACTATATTATAGGGCAAGCCCTTGATGCAGTATTAAGACTACATCGCTTGGAACGTAAGAAGCCTTGGATGTAGGTTTTCAGACTATGCCGCATGGAACGCATGAAGCCTTGGGCATAGGTTAAGTAGACTGTATTATGGGGCAAGCCCTTGATGCAGTATTAAGACTACATCGCTTGGCACGTAAGAAGTTTTGGATGTAGGTTTTCAGACTATGCCGCTTGGAACACATGAAGCCTTGGGCATATGATTAAGCAGATCGTATCGAAGGGCAAGCCCTAAGATTCGGTAAGACTACGTCGCCTGGAACGCATGAAGCCTTGGACGTAGGTTAAGGCTATGTCGCTTGAAACGCATGAAGCCTTGGACACAGGATTGTCAGTTACATGTCTAGTGCCGTAAATCCTAGGGGGAGTGTCTTGGAGAACGAATCAAGAACAAAACAAGAACCAAGAAAGTACCAAGAACAAGAGAAAGATCAAGGAATAGAACAAGGATCAAAATCCTAGTTCTAAGGACAAGAATCAGGAACAAAGAACCAAGAACCAGAAACCATAGTACTAAGACCCTTAAAGGAAAACCATGGTTTTAGGATTCAAGGACCAAGGTTCTCAAGAAAGATCAAGATAAGAAACCCAAGTCAAGAACAAAAATTAGAGGGCCTAAGTACTTACAACAAGAAAAAGATCAAGAACAAGCAAGAATAAAGAATGTGGTACCCTAGCATATCAAGGACACGATTAAGAGCCTACAAGTAGGCTACTTACTGAGTCTTGTACTCATTCCTTATTCTCCATTTTTTTTCCAGGTGATAAGGAGCTGGTCGAGAACGGAAGCGGATTCTGGAGCAGGTGCCATAGATAAACCTCACCCGTCGTCTTCAACCCTTTGTTTTAAAATGTTTTGTGTCTATTCCTTATTTTGTGTTTTAATCATTACGTCGTATTTTAAATTAGTAATGTGCGCGCACTATTTTGGTATAATGAAAATTATGTTATAAAATTTAATGGTTTTATCAAGAAGGAAAAATTTACCCACCTTTTTGAGTCATCGTGTCAGCACGGTCCTTACATACACCTTGTTCATACCCGATGGATTTTCGTACATATTTTACAACACCTTTAATAGGCCTGATGTCGTCTTCTCTTTGATGAGGTTGAACGTCATGTTTCTGGACAGCTTCAACTAAATCAACCCTCTGTGATCATGGTATCCGGCTTCACCCCCAAAAGAGGTTTCTGAAGATCTTTCTGGTACAGATAATCTTCAATCTGCATCTTCTAGAAACTTATATCGAATCCATCAAACTTTTCAATTCTAGTCTTTGAACTTTCCATATTCACAGATCATGGCGAATCTTGCCTCGCTCTGACACCAGTTGTTAGGATCACACAACAACGCACACACTCGATCGAAATGAACAAGAAAAACATGATAGTGAAAATGTAAGGAGAAATATTGACTAAAAGTTTTGTATTAATGACTTCAGGTATGCAAATAAAGGATATGAAGAATGAGAAATGTACATTTTGAAAGAATTGACTGATGGGTAAATATATGATTTCAGTTTATTACATATAGCTTTAATAGATATAACCGCCTACTATATATAAATATTTAGTATATATTTTTACTATAAATAGTCAGCCTCCATATCTAACTTGCACAAATACTAAGTTTGTAAGGAGGGTGGGAAGAAAAATAAGCCAATGGAGGCTTTCAATTTCTTAATGCAACTTTTAGCCAAGAATTCTGAAAATCGCGAAATTACTCATCCATAATGAATATCATCCTTTTAAACCAATTTGTACAACTTTATGGCTATGAGAGGAAACACTTTGGTTAAGAAATCAAAGGCTAAAAGATATTGGAACGTTGGAACCCATCAGTTTACTTTCTGTAAATGTTTTAAGTTTGAAATTTAGAAATTTGAGTCCAAAATTCTTGGTCTAGAGATTGATTCATTTAATGAGCCTTATACAATTAGCTGTAGGGTAAGTTAAGGAACACAATTGAAGAAGAAATCAAGAGGAGATGATCTCTCAATCGTTCAAACTACAAGCATCTTAGAATTAATTTTCTTGGTAAGTTCATTATCAAGCTGGAGACTTGGTAAGTTACATGCCTAGTAGTAATGGAGTCTAACCCGACTTGGTAAATTTTCTTGGAATTAATTTTCTAGGTAAGTTACATGCCTAGTAATAACGGAGTCTAACATGACGATCATTCAGACAAACATCCACCAACCAAGAGGGGTGAAAATGATGACGATAGTACAATTGAGAAAGAATCTTAGCCATGATGAATCTACGCTTGCTGCCATTGTTGTATTTGAAAAGGGGAGCTCGAGTGAACCAACCCACTACATGGAATACCACGACGCAAAACAAGAAGGTTAGATAATGGGTTTATTCTCACCCGGAGAGATAAATCACAAGATTAGTTTTAAATCTTGATAGGTATGTCAATTGAAAGTGAAACACAAAATGATGTTAAGAGCAAACATTCTCTTCCGAGAGGAGTGAATTGGGTCATTCTTGGTTATCAAACTCGAGACCTCTAGCACCAAAAGCAAGAATCATACCACGAAATCTGGATAGCTAGCTAAATTCTATGAAAAGCTAAATGACTTGTTAACAGTCAAGTTTATTAGACCTGCAGAGGCTCTTGCAATGATCACTCAAATGCTGGGCAAAGACACCAAGCCAACGCCTCTATTGGAGAAGGAAGAAAAAAAACAAGTCACTGAAGCAACACATGTTCACACAGAAATACCAGATGGATGAAGAGAAGGGTCAGTCGGAAGCGTCAACAACAACAATTTCAAGAAAAATAGAGAGTTTATATAAGTTAACGTCATATCAACTTCAAGTTCAAAGCAACAAGAACCAAAGACTGGTGCAAAAATACTATGGACTAGTCGAAGTTATCCACAAGATTATGAAGACATCATATAGGATCCAATTGCTCTTATGGATGCGGACTAACCTTGTTGTCCACGTCAGTAACTTGAAACGTTATTATTTTGACCAAGAAGACATCAAGCAGAAGCAGGTGGTATGACGTCATGCAAAGAAGAAAGATTTTCATGCGAAGAAAGTAGGGAAGACACCAACAGAGAAGACATGAAGAGTCAACGAACCGAGAAGTGATTTTCAATAGCTCCTAGTAGATTGGAAGAGACTCCTCATTCTGAGATCAGCTGGAAGCGCATCGAGAGACCTAAAGTCAACCTCGTCCTACAATGCTGAGTATATGAAGAGTTGGTTGATGTAGATATCAATAAATTGTGTGGGGACAGATGTCACGGTCACGATTGCCCATGGCGTGTTGTCTATGGCTGCATGTCTCAGCAATTTTTGTAAATAATTTGTTGTCCAAGGCGGCATGCTCATTCCAAACCCCTTTTACTTGCTTTCATGTTAGATAGGTCTTTACCATTATTGTTGTGCCACTAGGGTGTATGACTAGTCACCAAAATCATATCTACACCCTCCCAGACTAAAATTTCCCAAAATGTATTATAGGTCTTTACCATTATTGTTGTGCCACTAGGGTGTATGACTAGTCATCAAAATCATATCTACACCCTCCCGGACTAAAATTTCCCAAAATGTATTATAGGAGAATGTGACTAGTTTCTTCCAAATGTGACTCGAGCATACACTGCTGTTGTCCATGCAGTTTGAATTTTGCATAGTTGACTTGTTCGTCGAGTCGCATAATCATTGTCTCACTGCTGAAAGAATCTCAAGTCCTCATAGTCCTCATGGAATGATTGGAAGAGGTTTTGAGTCTTCTATTCTACTTGTTCGTCGAGTCGCATAATCATTGTCTCACTGCTGAAAGAATCTCAAGTCCTCATAGTCCTCATGGAATGATTGGAAGAGGTTTCGAGTCTTCTATTCTTCTTCTTTTTTTTTTTTTTTATAAACATCCATGTGAATTATTTCTTTATTCAATTTGATATAATTGTTGGGAGCATTTCGAAAATCGAACTCGAAACCTCTCGCACCAGAAGCGTGAATCATACCACTAGACCAAATGCCCTTGTAGTTAGGGTCAAGGGTGTAATGCCTTTGAAGTTAGGGTCGAGGCTCTATCAAAATTCTGCAAAAATAAATGGTACTACCATCATCTTCTTTTGCAAGACTTTCTCAAGCCCTCATGGAATAATTTGAAAGTGATATCGTTTCCAAGATTGGAAGAGAAGCTTACCTACACAATTATAAATTATAATTAAAAAGATATATATATATATATAGCTTCTTCTTCCTTTTTTTTTTTCAAACATCTTTATTTCTTTGTTCAACTTGATATAATTGAAAGGGGCATTTCGAGAATCAAACTCGAGACCTCTCGCACCCGAAGCGAGAATCATACAACTAGACCAAATGCCCTTGTAGTGAATCTATCATTTTTAGTTGCTAGTCCATATGTTTTATGCGCCTCTATATTTAAAATTTATCCACATGTTTTTGTGCTTTAGAACCTACCTTGTACGTTTGAGATTATGAATGACTCCGCTCAAATTATTTTGGTTGAAGCTGCATTGCCACTAAAGCATATGTGCATTCCTTTGGGATTTACTTCGTCCCTTTCACAATTTTACTACGTTGAGAATTCTTTGCGACCATTTAACAATAGTTATAATGGGATTGCTATCTCATGTTAGAAAAACCGTACCATTTAACAATATTTATAATGGGATTGCTATCTCATGTTAGAAAAACCCTACCATTTAACAATATTTATAATGGGATTGCTATCTCATGCTAGAAAAAACATGCGAGTAAATGTAATCTCAAATTAGAATCATAATGATATGACCAATCTCACTATTGTCATATGACCTCTCACACCCTAAGCAAGAATAATACCACTAGAATAATACCACTGGACGAAATTCGAAAATGATAGCTCTCACTTGATATGATTTTTTCATCTATCATTTTTAGCTCTCAGTTGATATGATTTTTTCTCTCAAGTTTGAAATCTATATTTCTTGGGAGTTGAGGGGCTCAAAGCATTTTGTTGAGGTCCGTCTTTTTGTATAGGTGGAAGTTCAAGGATTTAACGGAAAGAAAATCATCAACCCTTTACAATCAATACACGAAATTCTTAATTAATAAACTTTATTTGATCTTCATATAAATTGTTAATATAATCAATCATATAAAGTAAGACTAATGGAGATGCATGGTAACGATCCCGAGAATTGAACTCGAGACCTCTCGCACCCAAAGCGAGAATCATACCACTAGACCAAAAAGTACATTATCTAATATAATGAATTTATCTCTGAAAAACAACTTTAAATTTTCTACAGATCTTGCTGAGACAACTTCTTCTGTTCCAACCCTGAGTGTTATCTCGCCTTCTGCAAACACTCTCCAGGAACTAGTTTCTTGAAAAAACAGAACAAATATGATTAGTGGCCCCTGAATCCAGTATCCAGGTTAAGTGATCATACTCTACTAAATGTATTTCTACAACTAGTAAATCATATTTACCTTGTTGTGCCTTTTCGGCTTTCTTCTCTGCAAGGTATTTTGGGCAGTGACTTTTCTCGTGCCCGTTTTTATTGCAATGGAAACATTTTCCATTATCTGCATTTTGAACCTTAAGTTTGTGGTCGGTAGAAATCTTATCTTTCCCCTTACCCTTTTTGTCAAATGCAACCCAAACTATTCGGTTTGCATTTCAGCAGGGGTCTAGGGGACATTCCGTAGTTAAAACAAACCTCAAATCTGTTGGGTTTTATGTCCTAAAACTCATAGTTTGTAAACAAAAACATATTCTATTTTCAATAATGTTATTATTGTTGTTTATTCAGTAAAGATTGTTATTGAATAAAGTGAACTTTACGATCATTAATCTAAATCCAATAAACTAAGAACACTCTGGCTATAGTATGATTACTTGAACTATATGTAGAGACATAAGAGTGGATCAAGTTCAAGTAGATATAGTCAAAATGATCTATAGTATAAGGATAAGGCTGAGTACCTTATTCTGGAGACACTATGGATGCGGCCCACTTTTGTATATGATATAAACAATGTGATCACTAAATTGTACATGTGGAGACATGTGAGTGGGGGCGTCCTATTCAATGAGTATTGCATAAGATCGGACCATGAAGAAAACCACTCTCACTTTATAATGTCGTTTACTGTTGAGACTGATTTTCTTTTCATTCGATAACCTAGGTAACTCGGTTTTAATCCTGAGCTAACCATGAACTTCTTTTTATTCGGAATTATCCTTAGATTTGCATGGGTGAGAATGGCTCTAGTTCGCCGACTCAATAGGCCTCCCATTTCAGGTGTAAGACTGGGTGAATGGCTGGGGACGTGGGGTGCAAGATGGAATTCACTCCTACCCACTTTTAGGGATAGAAGAGAGTTAGTTCCCTTAAGCACTGACTCCAGGTCTTGAACGAGGGGCCCCACCCTCTCATTAGCCTGAGAGGGATTCGGTTTACTAGTTGGACCACAAACAAATTGTTCATTAGAGGATCAGTGAGACATAAGGAACAAGAAGTAACTTTAGGGGTAAAACGGTAAATTGACCCAGCTCTAGTTACAAACAACCTGTGAAGGATCAACTTACTAATCATGGTTATATCAAATGGACAGAAATATATCTATAGTGAGGGGAGTGCAACTACTAGGCTATAGTGGAGTGTCCTAGTAGTTAACGAGTGTTGGTTAACAAGGTTAATGAGTTTAACCGGTTAATCTTTGATCGTTGGAGCCCATGATCTATAGGTCCATTAAGTCCCTCTACTAGCTCATATCGGACTAAACCATAGAACAGTGTGACGAGTGAGTTCGAAGTGTTCGAATTCAAATTAGGGAATATGCGCTACATATATACAATATATTTAACCGCATTTTTGTTTTATTTACGAATTAAACAAAAAGAGAGAATCTGAGATATGTAAATAAAATTTAAATATCTTAATCAATTATGTGTCGGAATTGATTGGGATTGACATTTGAATTAATATTAAATATTAATTAAATAGTTCAATTCATCATTTAATGTTACTTTAATTTGAAATTCATTATTCAAATTAATTGTTGAATTAAAATGAAGAAAGTCAAAATGTTACTCCATTTAATGGAAAATTCCATGTTAGTGGAATTTTGAGGTGTCAAAATTTGGTTTAACCAAACTTGCATGCTTCCCAAATAAACCCCACAAGTTTGAGTGGAATTTTAAGTGTCAAAATTTGGTTAACTCAAACATGCATGCTTGCCACATAATCCCAAACATTTGAGTGGAATTTTAAGTGTCAAAATTTGGTGATCTCAAATTTGCATGAACATGCAAACATGACTCTTTAAATAGAGTGATCACTGTATATGGAAGGTCTTCTTCTTCCTAGTGAAAAACCTTGAGAAAAACCTTTCACAAACACTCTCTTCACATATACAAAATCCCTCCCAAGTTTAGTCACTCACCGGATTCCACAATCCCATTCTAAGGCCGGAGGATAATGGAGAAGACACTAGTGGTGGTTCGAAACCGGTTCGTGAGGAAAAAGGAGTTTGAACTACAAAAGGTTAGTAAAGGAATGTCTTGCCTTAACCTGAAAAATGTAGTAGCAGATGGCTTTAAAGAAATACTACCCCACTATTTCTGTGGGTTTTATTTATTTATTTATTTATTTTATTTTAATTAATTAATTAATTAATTAATGTATTATTATTATTATTTTAACTATTTTTATAATTATTTTTATTTGTTTATTTCTTTATTTATTTCTGGGCTATTACATGAACCCTCCAAATTTGTGTTGTGGCAGATTAATATTAGAGCACTCAAATTTTAGATTATATAGATTTTACTTAGAATAAAAAGTCGTATATCTCTATGACTTAGTTGGATGACACGTCTCGCCACGATCAAGTAAGCAGTCTAACCCTATTTCGAAGTATATGATATGTTTTAAAACTGGTATGAATTTATTGTATGTTTTGAGTTTCGTGGTAGTTATAAAATGTCCTTGTACATTAAAGAGGGAATGTTAACCATATGACAATACTGGATCAAAGTTATAGTGTTTAGATATGGTGAGGAGGAAAAGAGTGTGTTAAGAATGAGAAATAGAAATAGAATTGGAATCGAAAGTATGATCTTCATTCAGGTTTACCACGTTTAAATAGGATACAAACTATCAACTAAAACCTAAAAATAGAAAAAAAAATATATAACTAACTAAATCTTGTAAATAAATAAAATATAGGGTTAATCAAATCTATAAACTCCCTAAATATCTCAGATATATTCTAACTAATTATTAAAATATATCTCCAAAATATCCTCTTAATACTCCCCCTCAAGTTGGAGAGTGTATGTCGATCACACCCAACTTGTCCTTCAAAAACCCAATTGTGCAGGATTGGGCGCGCGTGGCAGGCGCGCGTGCAGCCTGCGGCTGGCGCCTTCCCGCGCGCGTGGCCATGCACTTCCAGCATGCTGCTGGGCGCGTGAGCGCGCGTGGAACGGCCAATTTGGCCCGGTTGTTTTCTGTTTTCTCGATTTTTGTCCCGGCTCCAGTTCTAATACTGTTTTTACGTGGATAGGGATTTAATTTAGAGAAATCAGTATTTTTGGACACCTCACGGGCAAAGAAACGCTAGCGAAAGGGCACGCGTCAACCAGGTAAGTCACCACCCGGTATTTAGGAAGAAATACTTGTAGGATTCGCTCAGATTGCATGCATGCTAGTAGTTCTGCTTCAGATTAGCTCTTCATGTAAGTTACTAGTCAGTTTATCTGTTGTGTTTGAATTGGGTAAATTACTTGAGTGTAGCTTGTATGCCTTAAGCTTCCGCCGTATGTATGCATGCGTTATTTTATGTGTAGAATTGTGTATGCCGGGTTTCGGGTGTTTGATGGACGAATTCGCCCCATTGAGCGCGAACTTCGTGCTCTGGGTGCTTGATGGAGGTCATCGCCCCGTTGAGCCGGTATGCCTAGTTTGCATGAATTACATACTATGATGTTAGAGGAAGATTGCATGCACTCTCTGTTAATTGCTAGGGCCCATTTCTTTGATAAGATTAGGGAATCTTGGTTAGGAGCGAAATGCCGCTCTAGCCTGACTTAATTTTTCCCTAGAAACTTAGCGGTTTACCACGGTAAGAAGGTACCCCGGAGTGTTCATAGATTGCTAGCGTGTGAACGGTATCTATAGTTTCGTGGGAGGACCAAGGGGTCCCTGATCAGTCTTTACTGCTCTTAGCCATTTCGCATGGGAAATGTGTCCCCACGTCGTACAGCCCATTAGCTGCATGGGAACGGGTTGGGTCGCGCCCCCCATAGAGGGACTAGATGGGCATAGGGGTACTCAGCACACCCCTAGGCCAGGTACCATGTAGTCTCAGATAGCCATGTAGAGGTAGCACCTCATAGAGAGATACCGACCATATTAGCTTGGCATAAAGAACCTCTAGGCGTTTAATGAGAGGACGAAAAATCAGTGAAACACAAGGGGCAAGCCCCAAGGGACCTAGATTAGAGCCAGTCGTCCTAGAACCGAAATAGGAAACCGTGGCAACCTGTTAAATTAAGATGCGAAAAGAGCCTACAAGTAGGTGGCTTACTGAGTATAATTTTTATACTCATCCTTGCTATGTTTTCCCTTTTTTTTTTTCAGGAGCGCGAGGCGTCGGTCAAGAGTGGGCGTGATCTGAAGGGAATTGTCACAGAGGAATGGGTTGTCCCGGGGCGTCAGTCCAGTTTTAGTCTTTATTTTTGTATTCGCATTCTTTTTAAATTTATTTTCCAAACGGTCTTGTGACTGTGTTTATCGTTTGAAAACCTTTATTGAAATTTGATGATTTTCGCTACTGCATATTTAAATCTCTTGTGCATCTGTGTCGTGTCGTTAGTCACTGTCCGTAGTAAAATATTGGGCTGTGACAAATTTGGTATCAGAGCAGTCAGGTTATAGGTCCTGTAGACATTTAGGGTAGAGAGTCGTGTCCTCTGTGACTTCGCTCGTCAATCACATGCCGCTCACGACCAGACGTTCTCACGCGACGGAAACATAGAGACAAAGGTTAAGTTAGTATTTATAGAGCATACCATGACTGACTAGGGCATTATATCGCACATTACCTAGGAGATGCGTTGTGAATGAATTGTGACCATAGTTCTTTGTTATTGTGGTAGATAATGGCACCAAAGAGACGCGAACCGTATGTAGGGCCAGGACCTAGAAGGGGAAGAAGAGAGGAAGTTCAGGACACCTCGGTTCCAACACCTAAAGAGGAACAACCTGAACTTCAGGAGGAGGTTGGGGATATGCCCCAAACTAGCGAGGGGACAGTACCACAGCCATCAAGATCAAAAAGACGCCGAATGAAGGCCAAGGCCCGAAGGCTGCTTGAGACACCCCCTACTACTCCCTTCTCCGAGGAGGCCCCATCGGATCCAACCCCGTGTACAGCAGTCCCACTAAACCAGCCATTAGCCATGCCCTCAGCTGAGATGTTTCAGACGTTCATGATGACGTCGATGGAAAATTAGGCTCTGACGAACCAGATGATTCAGACCATGATGTCTAATCAGTTAACAGGGCAAGGGGGCAAGGATTCAGGGACTATGACTGTGGAGTCCCGCTACTTGAGAGATTTCCAGAGGCATAAACCGCCTTCCTTTGACGGAGGCAAGGTGGATCCTATTGCCGCTGAGAATTGGCTAGAGGCCATAGAAACGGCCTTCCATTTTATGAACTGCCCACCAAAGTACGAAGTCCATTGTGGGACATATATGCTGAAAGGAGAAGCGCACTTCTGGTGGAAAGGTGCTCAGAAAACCATAGTACCACAAGGAGAGTTTATTACATGGTGTCAGTTTAAAGACGCATACCTCCACAAATACTACCCAATCACTGCCAGAGTGAAAATGCAGGCCGCGTTCCTCGCATTGAAACAAGGAGACAGATCAGTGGAGGATTATGACTTGGAGTTCAATAGGCTGGCAAGGTTTTCTCCAGCCTATGTTAGTTCTGAGGAGTTGAAGGGCGAACGATTTATCGCTGGCCTGAGGGAAGAACTAAGGGGGAATGTGGCATCCCAGTCATCCTTTGTCTATACGAAAGCCCTTCAGGTGGCGACCCTGCTCGACTCGCCCCGTACCGACAAGCTTCAGTTGGGAATAGCACAATCATCCCACACTGCGGCCCAGGGAAAGGGGACATACCCTAGCCACCCCAGAACTTGCAGACCACCACGTGGTCGCACTGATAGGCGAGGGAGAGCCCCGGTACGGAACATGACCTTGTGCCCTAATTGTCGGCGTCCTCACACGGGGGAATGCAGAGCAGGAACAGGCGCCTGTTACAGATGCGGTCAGGTAGGGCACTTTGCAGTGGATTGCCCTCAGAGAAACGATCAGCGTGTCAACCTGCCTGCAGACAGCATCAGAGGGGCCAAGCTGGCCAACATCAGCAGGGGCGAGCTGTAGCCCATGCAACAACAGCCAGGCAAGCTGACCAGCCTGACGCGGTTGTCACAGGTACGCTACCCGTATTTGGTCATCTTGCATTAGTTTTGTTTGATTCGGGTTCGACGCATTCATTCGTATCTGAAGAGTTTGTAGAGCTAGCACAGCTAGAGAAAGAACTTTTAGAGATTACCCTATCAGTGTCTACCCATGCTCACGAGCTGTTGCTAGCTACCCATAGGGTTAAGGGAGGTGGAGTAACAATAGCAGGGCGTGTCATCGAAGCTACACTGATAGTGTTAAGTATGCAAGACTTCGATGTCATCTTGGGTATGGATTGGCTAGGCGAGAATCGCGTTTTGATAGACTGCGAGACCCGAATAGTGACTCTCAGGCTCCCGTCAGGGGACAGCTTTACCTACAAGGGAGCCACTTCCAAAGGTGTCCCGAGCGTCATAACCTCGCTAAGGGCTAAGAAGTTTATTCGTAGTGGCGCAATTGCATTCCTAGCCAGCGTGACCTTAGATAATAGTAACAAACAAAAAACCTCATCGGTACACATCGTCAGGGAGTTCGTAGATGTCTTTCCGGAGGATCTGCCGGGTTTGCCCCCAGCTAGGGAAGTCGATTTTGGGATCGATTTAGAACCAGGAATGGTGCCGATCTCCAAGGCACCTTACAGGATGGCACCTGCAGAACTCAGGGAATTGAAGGAACAGTTACAGGAGTTGTTGGATAAGGGTTTCATCCGACCCAGTGTATCACCCTGGGGAGCCCCTGTTCTGTTTGTCAAGAAGAAGGACGGGTCCATGCGGATGTGTATTGATTACAGGGAATTAAACAAGGTCACTATAAAGAATAAGTACCCTCTCCCGAGAATTGACGACCTGTTTGATCAGCTACAGGGAGCAACAGTTTTCTCCAAAATTGACCTAAGGTCGGGGTATCATCAGTTGAGGGTCAGAGAAGGGGATATACCCAAGACAGCCTTCAGAAGTCGTTATGGGCATTACGAGTTTCTCGTTATGTCTTTTGGCCTTACCAATGCACCAGCCGTTTTCATGGAACTAATGAACAGGGTGTTTAAGGAATTCTTAGACATCTTTGTCATAGTGTTCATCGACGACATTCTGGTATACTCTAAGTCAGAGGCAGATCATGAAATACACCTCAGAAAAGTCTTGACAATACTGAGAGCTCAGCAGTTGTATGCCAAGTTCTCTAAGTGTGAGTTTTGGTTGTCTGAGGTTGCGTTTCTGGGTCACGTGGTGTCAAGCAAGGGGATCACAGTGGACCCAGCTAAGATAGAAGCAGTGATGAGGTGGCCACAGCCGACCACAGTCACAGAGGTGAGGAGTTTTCTTGGGCTAGCTGGTTATTACAGAAGGTTTGTTCAGGATTTCTCCAAAATTTCCTCGGCGCTGACTCAGCTAACCAAGAAGGGCAAGCCCTTTGCTTGGACTCCAATCTGCGAACAGAGTTTCCAGGAACTCAAGAAGAGGTTGGTAACTGCACCAGTCCTTACAGTTCCAGACGGGTCAGGTAATCTCGTGGTGTACAGTGATGCATCAGGGAAAGGCTTGGGGTGTGTGCTCATGCAGAAAGGTAAGGTGATAGCGTATGCTTCTCGACAATTGAAAGAATATGAACGAAACTACCCCACGCATGATCTCGAGTTAGCAGCGGTAGTATTTGCTCTAAAAACGTGGCGGCACTACCTGTATGGGGAAAAAGTACAAGTCTTCACTGATCATAAGAGCCTCAAGTACTTATTCACGCAGAAGGAGCTCAATATGAGACAAAGGCGATGGTTGGAGCTGGTAAAGGATTATGACATAGAGATTCTGTACCATCCAGGCAAAGCCAACGTGGTAGCTGATGCATTGAGCAGGAAGGCTGTGCATACTTCTGTGATGATCACCACACAGGAAAAACTACAAGATGAGATGAAGAGGGCTGGGATAGACGTGGTGGTTAAAGGTGGTAATGTTCAGATGGCACAGTTAACTATACAGCCTACCCTACGAAAGAAAGTTATCGACGCTCAGAGGTCTGATGAACACCTCAGTAAAGTGTGGAGTCAGATTGAGACAGAGAGGCCAGTAGGGTATTCTATCTCCTCAGACGGGGGTCTGCTATGTCAAAACCGCCTGTGCGTTCCCCGAGACGAGGGAATCTTAAAAGATATTATGACCGAAGCCCACGATACATCTTATGTGTTCCACCCTGGAAGTACAAAGATGTATCAGGATCTGAAGAGGTTTTACTGGTGGTCCGGAATGAAGAGGGACATAGCGGATTTCGTAAGCCGTTGCTTGACCTGCCAGCAGGTGAAGGCCCCGAGGCAGCGCCCAGCAGGATTGCTACAGCCCCTGAGTGTCCCTCAGTGGAAATGGGAAGCAGTCTGTATGGATTTCGTTTCGGGTTTGCCAAAGACAAAGCAGGGTTTCAACGTCATATGGGTAATTGTAGACAGACTGACTAAGACAGCCCACTTCATTCCAGGAAAGTCCACATATCGAGTAGACCGGTGGGCTCAGTTATATATCAAGGAGATAGTACGCCTGCACGGGGTACCAGTGTCCATAGTATCAGACCGGGACACCAGGTTCACCTCTCAGTTCTGGAGGAGTCTTCAGAAGGCACTAGGAACTCAGTTGAGGTTCAGTACAGCATTCCATCCTCAAACGGACGGACAGACCGAAAGGCTGAATCAGGTTTTAGAGGACATGTTGCGAGCCTGCTCCTTAGATTTCGCTGGGTGTTGGGACGAACACCTGCCTTTAATGGAGTTTGCCTACAACAATAGTTATCAAGCGACCATTCAGATGGCCCCCTTCGAGGCACTGTATGGGCGTAGGTGTCGAACACCAGTGTTTTGGGAAGAGGTAGGCACGCAGCAACTAATGGGACCAGAGTTGGTCCAGGTCACCAACGCAGCGGTGCAGAAAATCAAACAGAGGATACTCACCGCACAGAGTCGACAGAAAAGCTATGCAGATGTGCGTAGAAGGGACCTCGAATTTGAGGTGGGTGACCACGTGTTCCTGAAGGTGGCCCCTATGAGGGGGGTGTTGAGGTTCGGGAAGAAAGGGAAATTGAGCCCAAGGTTCATAGGCCCCTTCGAGATTCTGGACAGAGTCGGGGCTGTGGCTTACAAAATTGCCCTACCACCGAACCTTGCCGCCGTGCACAATGTGTTCCACGTATCCATGCTGCGAAAGTATACTCCCGACCCTACTCATGTAATCGAGCATGGGATGCTTCCTCTTCGAGAAGATCTGTCTTACGAGGAACAGCCTAGCAGGATTTTGGCTCGAGACACTAGGCGGTTGCGTAACAAAGATATTCCCTTGGTAAAGGTCTCATGGGGTAACCGCCGTGAGGAAGAGGCAACCTGGGAACGAGAAGAGGACGTGAGGAAAGCTTATCCCGAACTCTTCCAAGGGATAGCTACTTTCGGGGACGAAAGTTCCTAAGGAGGGGAGAATTTGTAACGCGAAAAAAAAAAAAAAAAAAAAAAAGGGCTAAGTCAACTGAGGGGCAAAAATGTCATTTTGCCCCTCCAACCCAAATAGGGGTCCAAGGAAAATCCAGCCATATTGCCTGCAAAAGAAAAAAAAAGAGGTTAGAGAGAGGTTAGAGAGAGATCGGCCGGGAAGACTAACGGACCACCGCCGGAATCCATCTCCAGACGAGACTCGTACCAGGATTGAGGGGCTAGCAAGGCCTACGCACCATCAAAACCTAAGAATATTTCGCGGGGTAAGGTTTCTGAACGATATTGCTCAGATCTGAGTTTTACCCTACGTGAATCGACCCTAAAATGTTGAAATCTTCACCTAGGAACAACTCACGCACGGTCTGTGAAGAAGTTTGGCCGAGACCTCAACCCAAAGGCGGAGATCCGAGGGTCATCCGAGAACGGTGAGCGAACTTCCGGCGTTCTTAAATCCTCCGATAGTCAAGAAAAAATTATAAAAATAATACTAGGACGTAGCCTGTAACACGATCTAGAACGTTGCCGAAGGAATCGTATTGATCCGATCTACGGATCGAAAGATAAAAAAATCGGAAAATAAAAAGAAACCGACTGGGTTTCGGTTTTTAGAGGACAGAGAAGAAGAAGAAGAAGAAAGAAAAAAAAAAAAAAAAAAAAAACGGCTGGCGAGCGGCGGAGGGCGGCGACAGGCGCCGGACACGCGTCGACCACCGGCTGGAGCAACGCAGCTCCAGCGGGGCGTCGACACGTGTCGCCTACAAGCCGGGCCGAATCGCAACGCGAGCCGACCGGACCGGACCAGACCGGATCGGGTCGGGCCGGGCCGGCCGACCCGCGACTGTGCAGGATTGGGCGCGCGTGCAGCCTGCGGCTGGCGCCTTCCCGCGCGCGTGGCCACGCACTTCCAGCATGCTGCTGGGCGCGTGAGCGCGCGTGGAACGGCCAATTTGGCCCGGTTGTTTTCTGTTTTCTCGATTTTTGTCCCGGCTCCAGTTCTAATACTGTTTTTACGTGGATAGGGATTTAATTTAGAGAAATCAGTATTTTTGGACACCTCACGGGCAAAGAAACGCTAGCGAAAGGGCACGCGTCAACCAGGTAAGTCACCACCCGGTATTTAGGAAGAAATACTTGTAGGATTCGCTCAGATTGCATGCATGCTAGTAGTTCTGCTTCAGATTAGCTCTTCATGTAAGTTACTAGTCAGTTTATCTGTTGTGTTTGAATTGGGTAAATTACTTGAGTGTAGCTTGTATGCCTTAAGCTTCCGCCGTAGGTATGCATGCGTTATTTTATGTGTAGAATTGTGTATGCCGGGTTTCGGGTGTTTGATGGACGAATTCGCCCCATTGAGCGCGAACTTCGTGCTCTGGGTGCTTGATGGAGGTCATCGCCCCGTTGAGCCGGTATGCCTAGTTTGCATGAATTACATACTATGATGTTAGAGGAAGATTGCATGCACCCTCTGTTAATTGCTAGGGCCCATTTCTTTGATAAGATTAGGGAATCTTGGTTAGGAGCGAAATGCCGCTCTAGCCTGACTTAATTTTTCCCTAGAAACTTAGCGGTTTACCACGGTAAGAAGGTACCCCGGAGTGTTCATAGATTGCTAGCGTGTGAACGGTATCTATAGCTTCGTGGGAGGACCAAGGGGTCCCTGATCAGTCTTTACTGCTCTTAGCCATTTCGCATGGGAAATGTGTCCCCACGTCGTACAGCCCATTAGCTGCATGGGAACGGGTTGGGTCGCGCCCCCCATAGAGGGACTAGATGGGCATAGGGGTACTCAGCACACCCCTAGGCCAGGTACCATGTAGTCTCAGATAGCCATGTAGAGGTAGCACCTCATAGAGAGATACCGACCATATTAGCTTGGCATAAAGAACCTCTAGGCGTTTAATGAGAGGACGAAAAATCAGTGAAACACAAGGGGCAAGCCCCAAGGGACCTAGATTAGAGCCAGTCGTCCTAGAACCGAAATAGGAAACCGTGGCAACCTGTTAAATTAAGATGCGAAAAGAGCCTACAAGTAGGTGGCTTACTGAGTATAATTTTTATACTCATCCTTGCTATGTTTTCCCTTTTTTTTTTTTCAGGAGCGCGAGGCGTCGGTCAAGAGTGGGCGTGATCTGAAGGGAATTGTCACAGAGGAATGGGTTGTCCCGGGGCGTCAGTCCAGTTTTAGTCTTTATTTTTGTATTCGCATTCTTTTTAAATTTATTTTCCAAACGGTCTTGTGACTGTGTTTATCGTTTGAAAACCTTTATTGAAATTTGATGATTTTCGCTACTGCATATTTAAATCTCTTGTGCATCTGTGTCGTGTCGTTAGTCACTGTCCGTAGTAAAATATTGGGCTGTGACAAATTTGGTATCAGAGCAGTCAGGTTATAGGTCCTGTAGACATTTAGGGTAGAGAGTCGTGTCCTCTGTGACTTCGCTCGTCAATCACATGCCGCTCACGACCAGACGTTCTCACGCGACGGAAACATAGAGACAAAGGTTAAGTTAGTATTTATAGAGCATACCATGACTGACTAGGGCATTATATCGCACATTACCTAGGAGATGCGTTGTGAATGAATTGTGACCATAGTTCTTTGTTATTGTGGTAGATAATGGCACCAAAGAGACGCGAACCGTATGTAGGGCCAGGACCTAGAAGGGGAAGAAGAGAGGAAGTTCAGGACACCTCGGTTCCAACACCTAAAGAGGAACAACCTGAACTTCAGGAGGAGGTTGGGGATATGCCCCAAACTAGCGAGGGGACAGTACCACAGCCATCAAGATCAAAAAGACGCCGAATGAAGGCCAAGGCCCGAAGGCTGCTTGAGACACCCCCTACTACTCCCTTCTCCGAGGAGGCCCCATCGGATCCAACCCCGTGTACAGCAGTCCCACTAAACCAGCCATTAGCCATGCCCTCAGCTGAGATGTTTCAGACGTTCATGATGACGTCGATGGAAAATCAGGCTCTGACGAACCAGATGATTCAGACCATGATGTCTAATCAGTTAACAGGGCAAGGGGGCAAGGATTCAGGGACTATGACTGTGGAGTCCCGCTACTTGAGAGATTTCCAGAGGCATAAACCGCCTTCCTTTGACGGAGGCAAGGTGGATCCTATTGCCGCTGAGAATTGGCTAGAGGCCATAGAAACGGCCTTCCATTTTATGAACTGCCCACCAAAGTACGAAGTCCATTGTGGGACATATATGCTGAAAGGAGAAGCGCACTTCTGGTGGAAAGGTGCTCAGAAAACCATAGTACCACAAGGAGAGTTTATTACATGGTGTCAGTTTAAAGACGCATACCTCCACAAATACTACCCAATCACTGCCAGAGTGAAAATGCAGGCCGCGTTCCTCGCATTGAAACAAGGAGACAGATCAGTGGAGGATTATGACTTGGAGTTCAATAGGCTGGCAAGGTTTTCTCCAGCCTATGTTAGTTCTGAGGAGTTGAAGGGCGAACGATTTATCGCTGGCCTGAGGGAAGAACTAAGGGGGAATGTGGCATCCCAGTCATCCTTTGTCTATACGAAAGCCCTTCAGGTGGCGACCCTGCTCGACTCACCCCGTACCGACAAGCTTCAGTTGGGAATAGCACAATCATCCCACACTGCGGCCCAGGGAAAGGGGACATACCCTAGCCACCCCAGAACTTGCAGACCACCACGTGGTCGCACTGATAGGCGAGGGAGAGCCCCGGTACGGAACATGACCTTGTGCCCTAATTGTCGGCGTCCTCACACGGGGGAATGCAGAGCAGGAACAGGCGCCTGTTACAGATGCGGTCAGGTAGGGCACTTTGCAGTGGATTGCCCTCAGAGAAACGATCAGCGTGTCAACCTGCCTGCAGTACAGCATCAGAGGGGCCAAGCCGGCCAACATCAGCAGGGGCGAGCTGTAGCCCATGCAACAACAGCCAGGCAAGCTGACCAGCCTGACGCGGTTGTCACAGGTACGCTACCCGTATTTGGTCATCTTGCATTAGTTTTGTTTGATTCGGGTTCGACGCATTCATTCGTATCTGAAGAGTTTGTAGAGCTAGCACAGCTAGAGAAAGAACTTTTAGAGATTACCCTATCAGTGTCTACCCCTGCTCACGAGCTGTTGCTAGCTACCCATAGGGTTAAGGGAGGTGGAGTAACAATAGCAGGGCGTGTCATCGAAGCTACACTGATAGTGTTAAGTATGCAAGACTTCGATGTCATCTTGGGTATGGATTGGCTAGGCGAGAATCGCGTTTTGATAGACTGCGAGACCCGAATAGTGACTCTCAGGCTCCCGTCAGGGGACAGCTTTACCTACAAGGGAGCTACTTCCAAAGGTGTCCCGAGCGTCATAACCTCGCTAAGGGCTAAGAAGTTTATTCGTAGTGGCGCAATTGCATTCCTAGCCAGCGTGACCTTAGATAATAGTAACAAACAAAAAACCTCATCGGTACACATCGTCAGGGAGTTCGTAGATGTCTTTCCGGAGGATCTGCCGGGTTTGCCCCCAGCTAGGGAAGTCAATTTTGGGATCGATTTAGAACCAGGAACGGTGCCGATCTCCAAGGCACCTTACAGGATGGCACCTGCAGAACTCAGGGAATTGAAGGAACAGTTACAGGAGTTGTTGGATAAGGGTTTCATCCGACCCAGTGTATCACCCTGGGGAGCCCCTGTTCTGTTTGTCAAGAAGAAGGACGGGTCCATGCGGATGTGTATTGATTACAGGGAATTAAACAAGGTCACTATAAAGAATAAGTACCCTCTCCCGAGAATTGACGACCTGTTTGATCAGCTACAGGGAGCAACAGTTTTCTCCAAAATTGACCTAAGGTCGGGGTATCATCAGTTGAGGGTCAGAGAAGGGGATATACCCAAGACAGCCTTCAGAAGTCGTTATGGGCATTACGAGTTTCTCGTTATGTCTTTTGGCCTTACCAATGCACCAGCCGTTTTCATGGAACTAATGAACAGGGTGTTTAAGGAATTCTTAGACACCTTTGTCATAGTGTTCATCGACGACATTCTGGAATACTCTAAGTCAGAGGCAGATCATGAAATACACCTCAGAAAAGTCTTGACAATACTGAGAGCTCAGCAGTTGTATGCCAAGTTCTCTAAGTGTGAGTTTTGGTTGTCTGAGGTTGCGTTTCTGGGTCACGTGGTGTCAAGCAAGGGGATCACAGTGGACCCAGCTAAGATAGAAGCAGTGATGAGGTGGCCACAGCCGACCACAGTCACAGAGGTGAGGAGTTTTCTTGGGCTAGCTGGTTATTACAGAAGGTTTGTTCAGGATTTCTCCAAAATTTCCTCGGCGCTGACTCAGCTAACCAAGAAGGGCAAGCCCTTTGCTTGGACTCCAATCTGCGAACAGAGTTTCCAGGAACTCAAGAAGAGGTTGGTAACTGCACCAGTCCTTACAGTTCCAGACGGGTCAGGTAATCTCGTGGTGTACAGTGATGCATCAGGGAAAGGCTTGGGGTGTGTGCTCATGCAGAAAGGTAAGGTGATAGCGTATGCTTCTCGACAATTGAAAGAATATGAACGAAACTACCCCACGCATGATCTCGAGTTAGCAGCGGTAGTATTTGCTCTAAAAACGTGGCGGCACTACCTGTATGGGGAAAAAGTACAAGTCTTCACTGATCATAAGAGCCTCAAGTACTTATTCACGCAGAAGGAGCTCAATATGAGACAAAGGCGATGGTTGGAGCTGGTAAAGGATTATGACATAGAGATTCTGTACCATCCAGGCAAAGCCAACGTGGTAGCTGATGCATTGAGCAGGAAGGCTGTGCATACTTCTGTGATGATCACCACACAGGAAAAACTACAAGATGAGATGAAGAGGGCTGGGATAGACGTGGTGGTTAAAGGTGGTAATGTTCAGATGGCACAGTTAACTATACAGCCTACCCTACGGAAGAAAGTTATCGACGCTCAGAGGTCTGATGAACACCTCAGTAAAGTGTGGAGTCAGATTGAGACAGAGAGGCCAGTAGGGTATTCTATCTCCTCAGACGGGGGTCTGCTATGGCAAAACCGCCTGTGCGTTCCCCGAGACGAGGGAATCTTAAAAGATATTATGACCGAAGCCCACGATACATCTTATGTGTTCCACCCTGGAAGTACAAAGATGTATCAGGATCTGAAGAGGTTTTACTGGTGGTCCGGAATGAAGAGGGACATAGCGGATTTCGTAAGCCGTTGCTTGACCTGCCAGCAGGTGAAGGCCCCGAGGCAGCGCCCAGCAGGATTGCTACAGCCCCTGAGTGTCCCTCAGTGGAAATGGGAAGCAGTCTGTATGGATTTCGTTTTGGGTTTGCCAAAGACAAAGCAGGGTTTCAACGTCATATGGGTAATTGTAGACAGACTGACTAAGACAGCCCACTTCATTCCAGGAAAGTCCACATATCGAGTAGACCGGTGGGCTCAGTTATATATCAAGGAGATAGTACGCCTGCACGGGGTACCAGTGTCCATAGTATCAGACCGGGACACCAGGTTCACCTCTCAGTTCTGGAGGAGTCTTCAGAAGGCACTAGGAACTCAGTTGAGGTTCAGTACAGCATTCCATCCTCAAACGGACGGACAGACCGAAAGGCTGAATCAGGTTTTAGAGGACATGTTGCGAGCCTGCTCCTTAGATTTCGCTGGGTGTTGGGACGAACACCTGCCTTTAATGGAGTTTGCCTACAACAATAGTTATCAAGCGACCATTCAGATGGCCCCCTTCGAGGCACTGTATGGGCGTAGGTGTCGAACACCAGTGTTTTGGGAAGAGGTAGGCACGCAGCAACTAATGGGACCAGAGTTGGTCCAGGTCACCAACGCAGCGGTGCAGAAAATCAAACAGAGGATACTCACCGCACAGAGTCGACAGAAAAGCTATGCAGATGTGCGTAGAAGGGACCTCGAATTTGAGGTGGGTGACCACGTGTTCCTGAAGGTGGCCCCTATGAGGGGGGTGTTGAGGTTCGGGAAGAAAGGGAAATTGAGCCCAAGGTTCATAGGCCCCTTCGAGATTCTGGACAGAGTCGGGGCTGTGGCTTACAGAATTGCCCTACCACCGAACCTTGCCGCCGTGCACAATGTGTTCCACGTATCCATGCTGCGAAAGTATACTCCCGACCCTACTCATGTAATCGAGCATGGGATGCTTCCTCTTCGAGAAGATCTGTCTTACGAGGAACAGCCTAGCAGGATTTTGGCTCGAGACACTAGGCGGTTGCGTAACAAAGATATTCCCTTGGTAAAGGTCTCATGGGGTAACCGCCGTGAGGAAGAGGCAACCTGGGAACGAGAAGAGGACGTGAGGAAAGCTTATCCCGAACTCTTCCAAGGGATAGCTACTTTCGGGGACGAAAGTTCCTAAGGAGGGGAGAATTTGTAACGCGAAAAAAAAAAAAAAAAAAAAAAAAGGGCTAAGTCAACTGAGGGGCAAAAATGTCATTTTGCCCCTCCAACCCAAATAGGGGTCCAAGGAAAATCCAGCCATATTGCCTGCAAAAGAAAAAAAAAGAGGTTAGAGAGAGGTTAGAGAGAGATCGACCGACCCGCGACTGTGCAGGATTGGGCGCGCGTGGCAGGCGCGCGTGCAGCCTGCGGCTGGCGCCTTCCCGCGCGCGTGGCCACGCACTTCCAGCATGCTGCTGGGCGCGTGAGCGCGCGTGGAATGGCCAATTTGGCCCGGTTGTTTTCTGTTTTCTCGATTTTTGTCCCGGCTCCAGTTCTAATACTGTTTTTACGTGGATAGGGATTTAATTTAGAGAAATCAGTATTTTTGGACACCTCACGGGCAAAGAAACGCTAGCGAAAGGGCACGCGTCAACCAGGTAAGTCACCACCCGGTATTTAGGAAGAAATACTTGTAGGATTCGCTCAGATTGCATGCATGCTAGTAGTTCTGCTTCAGATTAGCTCTTCATGTAAGTTACTAGTCAGTTTATCTGTTGTGTTTGAATTGGGTAAATTACTTGAGTGTTGCTTGTATGCCTTAAGCTTCCGCCGTATGTATGCATGCGTTATTTTATGTGTAGAATTGTGTATGCCGGGTTTCGGGTGTTTGATGGACGAATTCGCCCCATTGAGCGCGAACTTCGTGCTCTGGGTGCTTGATGGAGGTCATCGCCCCGTTGAGCCGGTATGCCTAGTTTGCATGAATTACATACTATGATGTTAGAGGAAGATTGCATGCACCCTCTGTTAATTGCTAGGGCCCATTTCTTTGATAAGATTAGGGAATCTTGGTTAGGAGCGAAATGCCGCTCTAGCCTGACTTAATTTTTCCCTAGAAACTTAGCAGTTTACCACGGTAAGAAGGTACCCCGGAGTGTTCATAGATTGCTAGCGTGTGAACGGTATCTATAGCTTCGTGGGAGGACCAAGGGGTCCCTGATCAGTCTTTACTGCTCTTAGCCATTTCGCATGGGAAATGTGTCCCCACGTCGTACAGCCCATTAGCTGCATGGGAACGGGTTGGGTCGCGCCCCCCATAGAGGGACTAGATGGGCATAGGGGTACTCAGCACACCCCTAGGCCAGGTACCATGTAGTCTCAGATAGCCATGTAGAGGTAGCACCTCATAGAGAGATACCGACCATATTAGCTTGGCATAAAGAACCTCTAGGCGTTTAATGAGAGGACGAAAAATCAGTGAAACACAAGGGGCAAGCCCCAAGGGACCTAGATTAGAGCCAGTCGTCCTAGAACCGAAATAGGAAACCGTGGCAACCTGTTAAATTAAGATGCGAAAAGAGCCTACAAGTAGGTGGCTTACTGAGTATAATTTTTATACTCATCCTTGCTATGTTTTCCCTTTTTTTTTTCAGGAGCGCGAGGCGTCGGTCAAGAGTGGGCGTGATCTGAAGGGAATTGTCACAGAGGAATGGGTTGTCCCGGGGCGTCAGTCCAGTTTTAGTCTTTATTTTTGTATTCGCATTCTTTTTAAATTTATTTTCCAAACGGTCTTGTGACTGTGTTTATCGTTTGAAAACCTTTATTGAAATTTGATGATTTTCGCTACTGCATATTTAAATCTCTTGTGCATCTGTGTCGTGTCGTTAGTCACTGTCCGTAGTAAAATATTGGGCTGTGACAAGAACAGTACTATGAAGTATTGCTCTATTATATGTCATCTCTACAGATAGCAAACATTCGTCCCAAGACTTAATATTCTTAGAAATAATAGGCAGATTAAATCCATATAGATTTTTAGAGGGAGAACAATGAATGGTACTATGAATTGCTCTAAAGGAGAACGATACTATGAATTCCTCTATTATATGTCATCTCTACAAATTGCAAACATTAGTCAATATTTATCTCACACCATACTTTTCAAAAGTGACTTAAAAATTTAACTATCCCTATCTTTTTTTTTTCGTGTAGCAAACCACATTTAAAGGCATATACAATCCATATAAAATATCTATCCCATTAAGGCACCACCATATTATAGAGCATTTAGGAATACAAAGCGGGGTGTTCGGGGTATCGATCCCCATACCAATCGCATGCAAACAGAGCACTCTACCATCTTATCTACATTCCCACAATTCTTGCATAACAAAACACAAAACTGAGCGCCATCAATAATAGTGAAAATGAAAAAATATTTCTGCTTGTCAAAAATAAGGAAAAATTGAATAGAAATAAAATATTAATAACCAATAGTTTATTTAGAAGATGCACTGTACCATTTTAGCTACATCCCCATAATTCTTACATGACAAAACCCAAAACTGCACGTCATCAATAATAGTGAAAATGAAAAAATATTTCTCCTAATTATGTAAAAAATAAGGAAAAATTGAATAGAAATAAAATATTAATGAGTTTTTTCAAGAGATGCACTCTACCATCTTAGCTACATCCCCACAGCTCTTACATAACAAAACCCAAAATCCTCGTACCTCTCGCATGCAAAGAGTGCACTCAACCATCTTACCTACATCCCCACAATTCTTACATCACAAAACCCTAAACGTCCCGTCGTCAATAATAGTGAAAACGAAAAACTCGCTTTGATCATTATGTCATAAATAAGATTAATAATTGATAGTTTTCCTTTGGATGCATGATAGCGATCCCCGTACCTCTCGCATGCAAAGCAAGTGCTCTACCATTTAAGCTACATCCCTACAATTCTTACATCACAAAACCTTTAAACTTCCCATCATCAATAATAGTGAAAATGAAAAAAATATCTCTACTCCTTATATCATAAATAAAGAAACATGAAATAAAAATAAAATATTAATAACAATTAGTTACTTTTAGAGATGCTAGGTATCGATCCTCGTGGCTCTTGCATGCAAAGAGTGCACTCTACCGTCTTAGCTACATCCCAACAATTCTTACAAGACAAAATCATAAACATCCCATCATCAACAATAGTGAAAATGAAAACTATCCCTCCTCATTATGTCATAAATAAGAAAAATTTGAAATAGAAATAGAATATTTGATAGTAGGATTCCTTTGTAGATGCAGGGTGTCGCACCGAACTTCTCACATGCGAAGTGAGTGCACTACCATCTGAGCTACGTCCCCACAATTCCTACGTCATAAAATCCTAAACCTACAATCACCAATAATAGTGAAAATAAAAAAAATATCTCTGCTCAATATGTCAAAATAAGAAAAGATTGAATAGAAATAAAACCATCTGAGCTACATCCTCGCTGCAAAGTGATCGCTCTTCCATCTGAGCTACATTCCCACGATTCTTACATCACAAAACTTTAAATTCATCAAAAATAGTGAAAACGAAAAAAAATATCTCTGCACATTATGTCATAAATAAGGAAATATTGAATAAAAATAAAATATTAATAACAAAAAGTTTCTTCGAGAGATGCAAATGAAAAGTATCCATCCCCGTACCTCTTGCATGCTAAGCGAACGCTCTACCATCTAAGCTACATCCCCACAACTCTTATGTCACAAAACTCTAAATTTTCTGTCATAAGAAATATCGCTATGAATAGATTCTTTCGGAGATAAGAGTCGCTATGAATAGATTCTTTCGGAGATAAGAGGTATTAATCCCCGTGCCTCTCGCATGCTAAGCGTGCACTCTACCATCTGAGCTACATCCCCAAAATTCTCATATCACAAAACCCTAAATGTCTCGTCATCAATAATAGTGAAAATGAAAAACTATCTCTACACATTATGTCATAATAAAAATAAATTGAAAATAATTAATATATTTAATAATTGATAGTTATCCTTTAGAGATGCGGGGTACCAGTCCCCATACCTCTTTTAATAATAAATAGTTTTATTTTGGAGATGCGAGGTATCAATCCACATACCTCTTGCATGCAAAGCAAGCACTCTACCATCTGAGCTACATCCCCACGATTCTTACATCACAAAACCCTAAACGTCTCGTCATCAATAATAGTGAAAATTAAAAACTATCCGTGCTCATTATGTCATAAATATGAAAATTTTGAAAAGAAATAATATATTTAATAATCCATTCATTTGGAGATGCAAGGTATTGACCCCCGTACTACCCACACGAGAAGTGAGCGCTCTACCATTTGATCTACATCCGTACAACTCTTACATTAGAAAATCCTAAACGTCTCGTCATCAATAATTGTGTAAATGAAAAAATATCTCGGCTCATTATGTCATAAATAAGGAAAGATTGAATAGAACTAAAGTATTAATAACAAATAGTTTCTTTCGGAGATGCAGGGTATACATCCCCATACCTTTCGTATGCTACGCGAGCGCTCTACCATCTGGGCTAAATACCCACAATTCTTGAATCACAAAACCCTAAATTTTTCGTCATCAATAATAGTAAAAATGAAGAAATATCGCTACTCAACATGTCATGAATAAGGGAAAATTGAAAGTAAAAAATATATTTTATAATAGATAGTTTTATTTCAGAGATGAAAGGTATCAAAGCCCATACCTCTTGCATACAAAGCGAGCACTTTACCATTTGAGCTACATCCCCACAATTTTTATGTTACAAAACCCTAAACATATTGTCATCAATAATAGTGTAAATGAAAAACTATCTCTACTCATTATGTAGTAAATATGAAAAATTTGAAAAGAAATAATATATTTAGTAATCGATTCATTTGGAGAAGCAAAGTATCGATCCCATACTTCCCACATGGGAAGCTCTACCATCTGAGCTACATCCGAACGATTCTTACATCAGAAAATCCTAAATGTCCCGTCATCAATAATTGTGAAAATGAAAAAAATATTTCCGCTCATTATGTCATAAATAAGGAAAGATTGAACAGAAATAAAATATTAATAACAAATAGTTTCTTTTGGAGATGCAGGGTATCTCAATCCCCATACCTCTCGCATGCTAAGTGAGTGCCTCTACCATCTGAGCTACATCCCCACAATACTTGCACCACAAAACCCTAAATTTTCTGTCATCAATAATAGTGAGAAATGAAGAAATATCGCTACTCAACATGTCATGACTAAGGAAAAATTCCAAAGAAATAACATATTTAATAATTGATAGTTTTATTTTGGAGATATGTAGGGTATCAATCCCCGTACCTCTCGCATACAAAGCGAGCGCAATACCATCTGAGCTACATCCCCACGATTCTCATGTCACAAAGACCTAAACGTCTCGTCATTAATAATAGGTCCAAAATAGGAATTTCAAAATTGGGAAAATTAGGTATAATTTATGAATCATTTCGACATAGAATGCATTGATATTATATTAATCCCCACCATTCTCATGTGCTGAAAATTCTCCACGAAGATCATTTTATATGCATTGTTATTAATTATTTCAATGATTTGATAAGGGGCATCCCCTCTTGGATGTAACTTTGTCTTCCTTTGACTTTGATATGGGTATCGCTCCTTGTGAAAATATATCCAAACTCAGTTATCGAGTTGAAAAATGATTTCCTTTCGTCATTTGTTAAGTCTTGGGAGCAATTTTGAAATTGTGTTTCTCAATTGTCTCCTTCACCTCTTTATGCAATGTTTTGATCAGACCTTACTTGTGGTTGCTTTACTGACAAAAATATTTAATTCTTAAAGTAACTTTTTAAACATGTTCAGAAGGAGAACAATGAGTGGTACTATGCTCTAAAGGAGAACGGTACTATGAATCCCTCTATTCTAAGATGTGAACTTAGGACCTCTCACACCCTAAAAAAGAATAATACCACTAGACCAAATTTTTCTTCTTGAACATCTATCATTTTTAGCTCTCACTCGATATGATTTTTTCTCTCAAGTTTGAAATCTATATTTGTTTGGAGTTGAGGGGCTAAAAGGAAGTTCAACAAGGTGAGGTAGGTCTTTTTGTATAAGAGGAAGTTTAAGGATTTAAAGAAAAGAAAATCATCAACCATTTTAACTTTTCAATCCATACATGACATTCTTAATTAATAAATTGTTTTACCTACAAAAACACAAAGTGAAACAAATTAAGTGCATTGGATTTCATTATTTAGGTCTTTTATATTAAAGGGAAAATCCAAGAGTTGATCTCAAAACCTCTCACACCAAAAGCAAGAATCATACCACTAAACCAAATATCCTTGTTGTAGACTTCGTATTCAATTATGCATTGAACATATCATCGTTATTTCATTTACTTTATTTAATGTTCATATAAATTTGTTAATACTGATGGTGTTACAATAACACGTGCAGAAGAAATTTGGATCTTAGGCACTCTAAGTACATCAATTATAGTAAATTAGCTAGCATGTTCAAAAGCATTAAAACTCAATGAGTTTGAATATTAACCTTTTGTAGTTCAAATTTCTTTTTCTTAACGAACTGGTTTCGAACCACAACTAGTGTCTTCCCAACTATTCTCCAGCCTTAGAATGGGATTGTGGAATCCGGTGAATGACTAAACGTGAAAGGAATTTAGTATATGTAAAGAGAGAGCTTTGAGAGACTTTCTCAAAGTTTTTCGAGCAAACTTTCCATTTTCCTTAATCACTCTATTTATAGAGTCATATTTACATGTTTATGCAAATTTGAGATTACCAAATTTTTGACACTCAAAATTCCACTCAAATTTGTGGGATTATGCGGCAAGCATGCAAGTTTGAGTGAACCAAATTTTGACACTCAAAATTCCACTCAAATTTGTGGGTTTTATTTGGCAAACATGCATATTTGGTTAAACCAAATTTTGACACTCATAATCAGGCTAGAGTTTAATTAAAGAAAAATAAGCAAATTGCTTTGATGGCAATCTTATTCCTTGAGTTGGAACCCATATTCTTTGGTGGCAATCTTATACAAATAGTTAGTTTTTCTAGAAGAGTTTAATTAAAGAAAAATAGGCAAATTGGTTTTTCTAGGAGAGTTTAATTAAAGAAAAATAAGCAAATTGCTTTGATGGCAATCTTATCTTTAGGAGTTCAAGGAAATAATCGGGCAGTAAGCAAAGAAATAATCGGGCGGTTGCTTATGCCAATTCTAATATTCAAGGGTTATCAAATAAACCAACAACCCAACAAAGAAACAACAAACTATTTAAATTGATATAATTGTGGGGGCATTTCATGAATCAAACTCAAGACCTCCACACCCGAAGCGAAAATCATACCACTAGACCAAATGCCCTTGTAGTGAAACAATCATTTTTAGTTGCTAGTCCATGTGTTTTGTGTGCCACAACATTTGAAATTTATCCACGTGTTTTTTTGTGCTTTAGAACCTACTATTATTGTCAGGTTAATTTCACATTGTCCATAACATAATAGAATTTATTCTTCAAATCAATTGGATGTATTTCAATTAATATTATTAAAAAATATGGACATAAATAAAGTTCATATCCTATATTTCCTACCTTTAAGATTATGGATGATCCCGCTCAAATTATTTTGGTTGAAGCTGCATTGCCACTAGAGCATATGCATTCCTTTGGGATAGATATTGAAACAATACATTTGAATTTTAAGCAAAATTTCACCACAAACTAAGTTTTTTGAAAACGACTTTTATTATATATTTATTTTTTAATTTTTTTAAATTTTTAAATTTTTAAATTTTAGTTTTCAAAACCTACATTGATATGTCAAAACTACTTCTTTGCTACCCTTTAAATATTGTAAAATGGAATTAACATCTTTTAAGTTTATGTAGTTTCTTTTTAAGAGAACTTCTCAAGAGAGATCAATTTCATTCCTCTAAAATCTTATTTTTACATAATAATTTGACGATATTTATAGTCTCCGCACAAAAGAAGTTAGTGACCGGGATTTAATCTCAATCCCCTTGAATCTCCACCGAAGACAAGGTCAATTTCACCATTACATACTTTATGAATTAAAGATAAATAAAGTTTTCTAACAACTCATCTAATGATGCTTGCAACTTCATCCTCTACTTTAACTGTGTAAATATTCACTTCTGAAGCTCCAAATGGTTCTTCCTCAATCGAATAAGCTTGTAACACATGAAATGAGAGTTGAACAAAGCCTATCCAATTTTATAGATAAAGAATGAATGCTTGTTGAATCTTCTTGGCTGGTCCAGTTGGAACATTGGGATCACCGTGATCCTTATCATCTTCCCCCTCGTCAAAAGGATTCGTCCTCGAATCAGAAAAATCATCACCTACATCAAAAGAACTAAGTCTGCAACATTGAAAATTGAAAGTAGAATGTGTTGAAAATTCTCAAGGAACATCATTTTATATGCATTGTTAAGGACTTGATAAGGGTTATCCACTCTTGGATGTAACTTTGTCTTCCTTTGAGATGGAAATCGCTCCTTGCGAAAATGTATCCAAACCCAATTATTGGGTTGAAAAATGATTTCCTTCCGTCCTTTGTTAATTCTTTAAGCAACTTTGAAATTTTGTTTCTCAATTGTCTCTTTCACCTCTTTATGCAATGTTTTGATCAGACCTTACTTGTGGTGGCTTTACTCACAAAAATATTTAATTCTTAAAGTAACTTTTTGTTTCTCAATTGTCTCCTTTCACCTGTTTGTGCAATGTTTTGATCATATCTGCCTTAATTGTGGTTGTTTTACTCAAAAAAATATTAGAATGAATAGGAAGCAAATCAAGAGACATAGGTCGATTAAATCCATAAACATCTTCAAAACGAGAACAATGAGTGGTACTATGAATTGCTATAAAGGAGAAGAGTACTATGAATTGTTCTATTATATGCCATCTCTACAAATGGCAAACATTCGTCCCAGAACTTAATATTCATACAAATAATAGGCAGATTAAATACATAAACATATTCAGAAGGAGAACAATGAGTAGTACTATGAATTGCTCTAAACGAGAACGGCTACAAATGGCAAACATTCGTCCCAGGACTTAATATTCTTACAAATAATAGGAAAATTAAATACATAAACATATTGAGAACAATGAGTGGTACTATATGAATTATTCTTACAAATAATAGGAAGATTAATTACATAAACATATGGAGAACAATGAGTGGTACTATATGAATTGCTCTAAATGAGAACGTTTTAATGAATTGCTCTATTATATGCCATCTCTACAAATGACAAACATTAGTCCCAAGACTTAATATATTCTTAGAAATAATAGGCAATAATCTAATTTATCCCACACCATACTTTTCAAGAGTGACTTAAAAATTTAAGTATCCCTATCTTTTTGTGTGTAGCAAACAACATTTAAACGCGTATACAATCCATTTAAAATATCTCATTAAGGCACCACCATATTATAGAGCATTTAAGAATATAGAGCCGAGTATTCGGGGTATCGATCCCTGTACCAATCGCATGCAAAGAGAGCACTCTACCATCTTAGCTACGTCCCCACAATTCTTACATAACAAAACCCAAAACTGCCCGTCATCAATAATAGTGAAAAGGAAAAAATATTTCTGCTCATTACGTCACAAATAAGGTAAAATTGAATAGAAATAAAATATTAATAATTAATAGTTTCTTTAGGAGATGCACTCTACCATCTTAGCTACATCCCCATAATTCTTGGGTAACAAAACCCAAAACTACCCGTCATCAATAATAGTGAAAATGAAATTTCGGCTCATTATGTCAAAAATAAGGAAACTTGAATAGAAATAAAATATTAATAACCTATAGTTTCTTTAGGAGATGCAGGGTATCATTCCCCATACCTCTCATATGCTAAGCGAACGCTCTACCATATGAGCTGTATCCCAATGATTCTTACATCACAAAATTCTAAACGTCTCGCCATCAATAATAGTGAAAATGAAAAGCTATTTTTGTTCATTATGTCATAAATAAGAAAATATTGAAAAGAAATAATACATTTAATAATCGATAGTCTTCCTTTAGAGATGCGGGGTATCAATCCCGGCACCTCTCACATGCTAAGCGAGCTCTCTACCATATCATTCTGTCATAAATATGAAAATATTGAAAAGAAATAATACGTTTAATAATCAATAGTCTTCCTTTAGAGTGCGGGGTATTAATCCCCGCACCTCTCACATGTTAAGCGAGCGCTCTACTATATGAGCTATATCCGCACAATTATCCTTGCTCATTATGTCGAAATAAGAAAAAATTAAAAAGAAATAATATATTTAGTAATCAATTCATTTGCAGAAGGTATCGATCCCGTACTTCTCACATGGGAAACTCTACCATCTGAGCTACATCCCCACGATTCTTACATCAGAAAATCCAAAACGCCCCGTCATCAATAATTGTGAAAATGAAAAAATATCTCCGCTCATTATGTCATAAATAAGGAAAGATTGAGTAGAAATATAATATTAATAACAATTAGTTTCTTTTTTAGATGTGGGGTATCGATTCCCGTACCTCTTGCATGCAAAGAAAGCATTCTACCATCTGAACTACATCCCGAAAATTATTACATCACAAAACCCTAAACGTCACGTCATCAATAAAAGTGAAAATGAAAAACTATCTCTGCTCATTAGGTTATAAATAAGGAAAGATTTAATAGAAATAAAATATTAATAACAAATAATTTTTTTTTTTTGGAGTTGTGGGGTATCGACCCATATACCTTTTAGTGCACTAAATAATCTTACCTACATCCCCACAATTCTTACACCACAAAACCCTAATCCTCTCGTCATCAATAATAGTTAAAATGAAAAACTACCTTTGCTCGTTATGTCATAAATAAGATTAATAATTGATTGTTTTCATTTGGAGATGCATGATAGCGATCCTTGTACCTCTCGCATCCAAAGCAAGCACTCTACCATTTAAGCTACATCCATACAATTCTTACATCACAAAACCTTTAAACTTCCCATCATCAATAATAGTGAAAATGAAAAAATATATCTACTCATTATGTTGTAAATAAGGAAAGATTGAATAAAAATAAAATATTAATAACAAATAGTTACTTTTGGAGATGCGGGGTATTGATCCTCGTGGATGCACTTTACCATCTTAGCTACATCCCAACAATTCTTACATGACAAAACCCTAAACGTCCCATCATCAACAATAGTAAAAATGAAAACTATCCCTGCTCATTATGTCATAAATAAGAAAAATTTGAAATAGAAATAGAATATTTGGTAGTAGGATTCCTTTGGAGATGCATGGTATCGATTCTCGAACTTCTCACATGCGAAGCGAGTGCACTACCATCTGAGCTACGTCCCCACAATTCTTATGTCATAAAATCCTAAACCTACCATCACCAATAATAGTGAAAATAAAAAAATATCTCTGCTCAATATGTCAAAATAAGAAAAGAATGAATAGAAATAAAACAATCTAAGCTACATTCCCGCATGCAAAGTGATCAGCTACATTCCCGCATGCAAAGTGATCGGTATACCATCTGAATCCACAAAACTTTAAATTCATCAATAATAGTGAAAACGAAAAAATATCTCTGCTCATTATGTCATAATAAAGGAAATATTGCATAAAAATAAAATATTAATAACATATAGTTTCTTCTAGAGATGCAAATGTAAAGTATCGATCCCCGTACCTCTCGCATCCAAAGTGAGTGCTCTACCATCTGAGCTACATCCCCACGATTCTTATGTCACAAAATCCTAAATGTCTTGTCATCAATAATAGTGAAAATGAAAAAATATCGCCGCTCATTATGCCATAAATAAGGAAAAATTGAATAGAAATAAAGTAGTAATAACAAATAGTTTCCTTTAAAGATGCGAGTATGGATCCCCATACCTCTCACATACTAAGAAAGCGATCTAAAATCTAATCTACATTCCCATGATTCTTACATCAGAAAACCCTAAACGTCCTGTCATCAATAATAGTGAAAATGAAAAAATATCGCCGCTCATTATGCCATAAATAAGGAAAAATTGAATAGAAATAAAGTAGTAATAACAAATAGTTTCCTGTAAAGATGCGAGTATGGATCCCCATACCTCTCACATACTAAGAAAGCGATCTAAAATCTAATCTACATTCCCATGATTCTTACATCAGAAAACCCTAAACGTCCTGTCATCAATAATAGTGAAAATGAAAAAATACTTCCGCTCATGATGTCACAAATAAGGAAAGATTGAATAGAGTTTCTTTTGGAGATGCAAGGTACCGATCCCCATACCTCTCGCATGCTAAGCGCGCTCTAGCATCTGAGTTACATCCTCACAATTCTTGCATCACAAAACCCCTAAATTTTCCATCATCAATAATAGGGAAAATGAAGAAATATCACACTTAACATGTCATGAATAAAGAAAAATTGATAAGAAATAACATATTTAATAATAAACAAGGTTTATTTTGGAGATGCAGGGTATCGATCCACGTATCACTTGCATGCAACAAGAGAACTCTACCATCTGAGCTACATCCCCATGATTCTTACATCATAACACCCTAAATGTCTCGTTATCAATAATAGTGAAAATGAAAAACTATCCCTACGCATTATATGTCGTAAATATGAAAATTTTGAAAAGAAATAATATATTTAATAATCCATTCATTTGGAGATGAAAGGTATCGATCCCCGTACTACCCACACGAGAAGTGAGCGCTCTACCATTTGATCCACATACACACAATTCTTACATCAGAAAACTCTAAATGTCCCGTCATAAATAATTGTGTAAATGAAAAAATATCTCGGCTCATTATGTCATAAATAAGGAAAGATTGAATAGAAATAAAATATTAATAACAAGTAGTTTTTCACCTCTACCATCTGGGCTAAATTCCCTAAATTTTCCGTCATCAATAATAGTGAAAATGAAGAAATATCGCTACTCAACATGTCATGAATAAGGGAAAATTGAAAGTAAAAAATATATCTAATAATGGATAGTTTATTTTGGAGATGTAAGGTATCAATCCCCACAATTCTTTACCATGTAAGGTATGAATAAGCTATAACTTTTGCATACAAAGCAAGCGCTTTACCATCTAAGCTACATCCCCACAATTCTTATGTTACAAAACCCTAAATTTTCCGTCATCAATAATAGTGAAAAAAGAAGAAATATTGCTACTCAACATGTCATGACTAAGGAAAAATTGAAAAGAAATAACATACTTAATAATAGTGAAAAAAGAAGAAATATGGCTACTCAACATGTCATGACTAAGGAAAAATTGAAAAGAAATAACATACTTAATAATGGAAAGTATTATTTTGGAGATGCAGGGTGTCGATCTTCGTACCTCTCACATGCAAAGCAAGCGCTCTACCATCTGAGCTACATCCCCACAATTCTCATGTCACAAAACCCTAAACGTCTCGTCATCAATAACATGTCCAAAATTAGAAAAATTAGGTATAATTTATGAATCATTTCGACATAGAATGCACATTGTTATTATTCACAATTTATAACTTGTGTCATTTTATTGTATTTATTTACTTCGTTTAATTCTACAATCTCTCTTGAAGGGGCATTTCGAGAATCGAACTCGAGACCTCTCGCACCCAAAGCGAGAATCATACCACTAGACCAAATGCCCTTGTTATGCCACTTAAAACGTATGTATAAATCCTTAGGCCTAGGTATTAAGGTCATATTTTGTCGTATTGCAGGAAACACATGAAGTTCTCGATGTACTTGAACTGAAGCCTTGGATGTAGAATGTGTCTTGGAGAACAAAACAAGAACATAATAAGAACAAAGAGCTTTCTACTAGATCTGCTTAAGATTTGGATAGGCATACTTACCAAAAGTGGAAAACATGAAATGATATTAAGAGCATTATCATTATAATTTTAATCGCCTTAATTTTTGTTTTTCTTCTTTTTTTTTTCTTTATTTCCTAAGATGGTAAGTATAATACGAACAACAAGTTTATATAAATATGAAGTCTTTCAATAAGAAAAGATTTAGACATAGGGGCATTTGAGGTTGCACCATAAGTGAGGGTCGTACCACTAAACCAAATGCCTTTTATTAAATACCCAATATTTAGCTTCTACTCAGATATATTTTTCTGAGTGGTTGGACGGCTATAAAATGAAAAGTTAATGGTCTAATATTTTACTTGTAAGTAAGGCATGTTATACTGAATTGTTATAATATAGAAGGGTTATAAAATAAACCAACAACCCAACAAAGGAAACAAACTAATCAATTTGGGTTTGATTGATTCGGTTCAGTTCATCAGTTTATTTGATTTAATTCTTCTATTTTGCCTCGTATGACAACAGAATAAAGTTGTATTGAATGCACTTAGTTTCATTTATGACAAACTCATATGAAACATACTGGCATTAGTAGTACTAAGAGTTGGAATCTATAAGCATTTCATGAACTTAAGTGCAAACCATGCTTCTTTAAAGATGAGAAGAACTTTAGTTAAGTAATGGAAACTTTAAATTACTTCACGTGGAGCTTCAATTACTCTATGCTAGTTACAATCTTTAGGATTGACTAATTGGACACAAGTTCATGGATTTAGGAAAATTTTTGTGCAATTATCAACTACAACTTATGTTTTCAAATTTTTAGGTCATAATTTAGGTAGTTGGTGTTATGAGTCGTAAACTTGTTTTTTACATAATATGGATTTAGTTGAACTGTTATTCCGATGAGATGGACAAAGAAATTGTCTTTGAAATGACTAATAGACCTAGGTTCATCGTTGTTGTCTTCTAACTGTGATTTTGCAAAAAGCTTAACTAATATAAACTATCATCCGACAAGATCTTTAAGGTAAATCAAGAATATACCCTACACATCATTCAAGATGGCAATAAAATGGAGTTAAATTGAACCCACTTTAGTTTCATGTTTGGTGTGTTCAAGATAAAGCATAATTGTATTTATGATATTGAGCTTGGGGTCTATAAGAATTTAATGATCATAAGAGAAATTCCTGTCTTATTAGAGGAGACCAAATTTATTTAAGGTACTAGGAGTTCAACATGGCTTAAGAGTTGCGTGGGTGCTCATTTTATCCATGTTCTCCACTTCCTCCGATTTCCTCCTCTTCCTCCATCACATTCTTTATTTCTCTTCCCATTTCTCAATCTCCAACTCATTCTTTCTTCATCCCTAACCAATGCCGATTTGAATAAAGAAGGAGAAAAAGAAAGAGAGTGAAGTAAGTCGGTATGGATTTAGCTTTGGAACTAGAAATCGATGAGTATGATCTAACGAACATCAATACAAAAAATTTAGTGACTTTTCTTTGGACCAACTAGGTAAGTGGTGTTACTATTGGCTTGGTTGGATGAATTGTATGAGGTATTAACAACGCGTGCTCCGTAACCCCTCCACGTGTCGTACTTTGTGAGTGTTTGACATATATTATGTTCTGTTATGCTGTAACACGAGTTCAAATGAAGATTAATTTCTCAACTTTTTTTTTTAAGTTCAAATTTTTAGGAATTTATTGAGAGATTAGACCAAATTTAAATATGATATGGAAGAAAAAAATAGTTACAAATATTAAAAAAAAAACTCATTAAAAGTATAAAAGAAAATAATAAAAAATAGAAAAATCCGTCGAAATTAATGCTAGGGTAAATTTTTCATTTTGATCCATCTTTCCTAGGTAGGGGATAGTAAGATCGCTAATTAGAGTTCAATAAAGAGGAAAAATAAAGAAAGAAAAAAAAAAGGGCGAAAAAGAAGAATATAACTAGAGTTCAATAAAGAGTTGTTTGATATCAAAGCAGCCGAATTTTAGATTATACATATTTTTTCTTAAGATAAAGAGTCGTATATCTCTATGACTCAGCTCAATGACACGTCTCGCCGTGATCAAGTAAGCAGTCTAACCCTATTTTAAAGTATATGATATGTTGTAAAACTTATATGAATTTATTGTATGTTTTGAGTTTTGTGATAGTTATAAAATGTCCTCGGACATTAAAGAGTGAATGTTAACCATATAAGAGAATAATGGATCACAGTTATAGTGTCAAGATATGCTGAGGAGGAAAAGAGTGGTCGTGAGATATCTCACTAGCCTTAGGACAACAGAGAGTTGTCGCTGCAGAGTGCGATACATTTAACCAATGGAATTTTGGTACTAGAAATGATGAAACTCGAGATGGTCCCCAAACGTCTATATGGACCATTCCCAATCGCACTTTCTTTAGTTCTCTAGTGGCCTTTGTGAAGCTAACTCGTCTATATTTTTCCATAAGGCAGCTCTCAGAAACACCCATATCAATATATTTTAAGCCTTCTAAAACTCCATTAGCAGCCATCATCTTCATTTCTTTGACGCTCATATGTGCAAGTCTATTGACATTACTGTAGGATGTATAAACATGGTTGCTGTTACTACGAGTTGTGTATAGGGTTCACCCTACAGTGGTGTATTGGGTTCCAGATTTTGTGTCATGCTACCACCATGACACCTTTCACAATCTTCCCCAAACTCTTTCGAAACTTGGCTCCAAAACCTGTGCTATCCAACTGACCAATAGAGATCAAATTCTTCTTGAGATCAGGAATATATTTGATATCCTATAATGTCCACTCATTTCCTGCTAGAGTTTGTATGCAGACATCTCTCTTCCCTTCAATCTCCAACGTTTTGTTGTCGGCAAGATACACCTTCCCAAAATTTCCTTATTTGAAATTTTGAAACAATTCCTTACATGAAGATAAATGAAACGAAGCAACTGAATCTAAAATCCAGAATTCAATTGGGCTGTTCACGCTAAGAATTAGAGCATCCTTAGTATCTTTTGCTGAATAGATAGAATCATTGTCATCTTCAAATTTGTGATTTTGTTTTTCTTCAATTTTGTACCATATGTCCGAAAGTGTCATTTTTCTCCATATTTGGTTTGTTTGGCGATTTTTTTCGGTTCCTTGATTTTGATCGCCCATGTTTGTTTGGGCTCTTTGATTTACTTCTTTCGCTTCGATCAACACTGGGAACATTGCCTGATGAATCTCCATTTTCCATTTGGGAATACTTTCGCTAACTCTCGAATTTCATCAAACTTCAGTTTATCAAATCCTCGTGAACTGTTGATTGTAGCAACAACAGTATACCACTACTCGGGTAAAGATGACATCAAAATCAATGCTTTAATTTCATTTTTGAACATAATTTCCACCGACTCAATTGACTTTCAATCACGTTGAAGTAATTGATATGATTTGCAACAAAGCTACCTTACGACATTTGTAGATTAAACAACCTCTGCATCAAATACTCTGTAACACCCCAAAAATGAAGGAAAGGCACCTATGCAAGACCCAAAGGATCCAAGGAAAGAAATTGTTTTGGATTAAGCAAGGAAAGGGGTCTTAGTAAGTCATTTCTAGACCTTAGGAAGTAATCTTAAGGACTTAAGACCTTTGGAGAAGGATTGAGAATGAAATCGTAAGCGAAAAAGACGGAAAGGTCATTTTTCCAATTATCAAGGATCTTTGTAGATTTTTAATTCCTTATCTAGAAGGAATTTCAAGATGGTCAAGAAGGGAAAAATGACGAACGAGGGATGAAGAATTTTTAGGAAAAATTATGGATTATTCGAGAAAATAATAATAAAATATTATGAAAGTGGCAAATTACAAAATACCCTTGAAGTTAAGGATAATTATGGATTTGTCATTCTGCTAAAAAATTAGAACCTTCACAGTACCTTCTGCACAAAATTCTTCGAATCTCGACTCTCAGCCATTGGATCTCCTCCAAACCTTGATACATTCTAGAACACTCACGGATCATCACATCCAACGGCTATGATTCAAAACGAAAGTCGGTGAGTCTCTGATCGAAGTAGAAATTTTCGACGAATTTTTCAGAAAATCCAACTGATAATTCACGACGATTCTGGAGCTCCCAATATCTGTTTATGTTTTCCCTATAAATTATGAAGTTGGGGCAATCGTTTGGAACAAGAATCGAGCAAGTTCGAGCTCCCAGTCATTGGCAATAAGTGTTTAGACTTTCGGTCTCCTACTCTCGGGTTTCTTCTAAATTCGAGAGAAGTTCTCCACCATTTCCTTTCAAACTTGTTCCTATAGCTTCTAAATAAGATTACCCACAAGTTTTATGAAGGAATAGAGTCCTGAAAGTGCCTAGAAACAATACCCCAATCCAATCTGCCATTAAAGAGCTTCAAGGAAAACTCAAAATTCCAATCCAAGGATGTACAAGTATTCTTCAAGAAAGGACAACCCCAATAGGTTTCTGCACCTCCAGAGAATGTTTCAGTAGAAGACCACGAAGAGAAATAACCTCAGGAACGTTCCCAATTGAAGAAAATCCGTTCCAGGTTCAAATTGGGGGTAAGTGTCGAATTCCTATCTACAACCTCTTTTCCTTCAAATTGGGGGTAAGGATTCCTCTAGCTTCATAGGAAGAATTCGAGTAACTTTTCTGAAGGAATGGAGAGCTGAAACGTCGTAGAACAAGATACCCAAGAGATTGAAAATCGGAGGTGTCGGGTAACTTGCAGACCGAGAGTGGTTTCTCAAAATTAATATCCCACACTCAAAGTCGTTCCTCCAAACCAATTCCTTTATCTTGAGGGAATAATAAGGAAGAGGTTTCCTGAAGAAATCAAGCCTCGAAAACCCCTAGAATCAGCTACCCAATAAGAAATTCTCTGTTTTTTACTCGGACGAGAAATCATATTTTTGATGAACTTTGGAAGCAAATATCTTAGGCTACGATCCATGAAAAGGTATGAAATCAATCTCTAGATCTTCCTTGTAATACCATCATTAAGTTTTATGAAGGAATCGAGGGGAGAAACGACATGATAGGAGCTGGGGAGGGCGAGTTTCAGACGGCAGCGCGAACGGTCGCGCGCGTCTTCTTCCCGTTTGGAGGAAGAAGACGATGACGTGGCCGGTTCAGTTGAACCTACCATGTCAACCCAAAACTCGACCTTCCCTCGGATTTTCTCAATTTTATCCCCCTTCCAGACTGGCTCTCATGAAAAAACTTATGGTTCCAGAAAGTAGACACAATAAGGAGTCTATGAAAGAAAATTTGAGGTAATTTGGGTACCGGAAGCTCAAGAACGAAGGTCCCGAATGTCGACAATGAGGGAAGTAGCCACCTTGAACTTTTTGTTAAGAAATACTTGTAGGGATCGCTTGAATTTTAATATGAAACCCTAAACCAAGTATGAAATTAGGATCTGTGAAAGAAAAACCCTAGGAACCGTAAGTTAAGACCTTGAACCGAACAAATTGCTCGGGATTTACGTAATGTTAAAATAACCTACTAGATGAACTCTGCTGCCTATAAAATTTTAAGGCTGAGGATACTATAGCATGTTGAGGTTATATACGAAGTTTGGTAGTCATTGGATAAGGATAAGTAGGTAAACCAAGAAATGGTGCAAAATGACCATAATGCCCCTAAGGACATCTACCTACGGTTCATGACCTAGATGACATCCAAATGCTATGAAACCCTGAAGTAGATCTTATTTTATGATGTTTGATGACTTGGTGAAGTTTGAAAAGCCATTGGAACACGTTAAGTAGCAAAACCAAGAATTGGGTGTAAAATGACCAAAATGCCCCTAGGACTACTTAAGAGATTTCAAGGTCTATACGTGCTTCAAATGATTTGCTACTTCTTATAAGGTCGATTATGAAGGACATGAAGATAATTTTAAGGTTTCAAGTTGATTGGAGTAAGTTTGGAACCTAAACCAAGTTAGGATCCAAGAAACACCTAAAGGAAACACCACAAGACTTTAGACTCTTCTAGAACCCTCTAAAGAACTCCCTAGGAATCTATGGCCTTCTAGAAAAACTTACACTAAGATGGGTTCATATGGTTACAAATACAAGTTACAACTTATGCCTCAAGAAATTAAGGACCTTAGAAAGTTAAAAGATTAAGAACCAAGAACAACAACATACAAGCTTTACAACTACCCAAGTAAGAAGAATGCTAGGTACCACTCAAGGACGAGGGACTAAGGTCCCCAAACTCAGAAACAGAAACTTAAGAATGCTAGGAAATACTCTAATCATGTCCAAAGTGACCCATGACCTCCCACCAAGCAATGCCCAAGTAAGAAGAATGCTAGGTACCACTCAAGGACGAGGGACTAAGGTCCCCAAACTCAGAAACAGAAACTTAAAAATGCTAGGTAATACTCTAATCATGTCCAAAGTGACCCATGACCTCCCACCAAGCAATGCCCAAGAATTCTTCTTCTAGGTGGGATGCCCTGCACCATGTTTCCTTTGCAGGATGTCATGCCTCAAGTTTCCCTCACCTAGAAGAGATGCCCTACAGACTTGTAGGATGCCATGTTTAAGTATGCACCGAGCAAGAGACCTTTACGGTCTATTAAGGGGAGTACTCTAAAGTCACAGAGGAACAAGAAGAGAGTACGTTACCTTAGCCACGCATCAAGAACCTCCTAAGACCTCCCACGGTACATCATGCTCATGACTTAGACTATGTTGCTTGGAACGCATGAAGCCTTGAGCGTAGGTTAAACAGACTATATTATAGGGCAAGCCCTTGATGCAGTATTAAGACTACATCGCTTGGAACGTAAGAAGCCTTGGATGTAGGTTTTCACACTATGCCTCTTGGAACACTTGAAGCCTTGGGCATAGGATTAAGCAGATCGTATCGAAGGGCAAGCCCTAAGATTCGGTAAGACTACGTCACCTGGAATGCATGAAGTCTTGGACGTAGGTTAAGGCTGTGTCACTTGAAACGCATGAAGCCTTGGACACAGGATTTTCAGGTGCATGTCTAATGCCATAAATCCTAGGGGGAGTGTCTTGGAGAATGAATCAAGAACAAAACAAGAACCAAGAAGTACCAAGAACAAGACAAAGATCAAGGAATAGAACAAGGATCAAGATCCTAGTTCTAAGGACAAGAATCAGGAACAAAGGACCAAGAACCAAAAACCATAGTACTAAGGCCCTTAAAGGAAAACCATGGTTTTAGGATTCAAGGACCAAGGTCCTCAAGAAAGATCAAGATAAGAACCCCAAGTCAAGAACAAAAATTAGAGGGCCTAAGTACTTACAACAAGAAAAAGTTCAAGAACAAGCAAGAACAAAGAATGTGGTACCCTAGCATATCAAGGACACGATTAAGAGCCTACAAGTAGGCTACTTACTGGGTCTTGTACTCATTCCTTATTCTCCATTTTTTTTTCCAGGTGATAAGGAGCTGGTCAAGAACGGAAGCGGAGTCTGGAGGAGGTGCCATAGACAAACCTCACCCGTCGTCTTCAACCCTTTGTTTTAAAATGTTTTGTGTCTGTTTCTTATTTTGTGTTTTAATCATTACGTCGTATTTTAAATTAGTAATGTGCGCACACTACTTTGGTATAATGAAAATTATGTTTTAAATTTTAATGGTTTTATCAAGAAGGAAAATTTTACCCGCCTTTTTGAGTCATCGTGTCAGCACGGTCCTTACATACATCTTGTTCATAGCCGACAGATTTTCGTACATATTTTACAACACCTTCAATAGGCCTAATGTTGTCTTCTCTTTGATGAGGTTGAACGTCATGTTTCTGGACAGCGTCAACCAAATCAACCCTCTGTGATCATGGTATCCGGCTTCACCCCCAAAAGAAGTTTCTGAAGATCTTTCTGGTACAGATCATGGTGAATCTTCAATCTGCATCTTCTAGAAACTTATATCGAATCCATCAAACTTTTCAATTCCAGTCTTTGAACTTTCCATATTCACAGATCATGGTGAATCTTGCCTCGCTCTGACACCAGTTATTAGGATCACACACTCGATCGAAATGAACAAGAAAAACATGATAGAGAAAATGTAAGGAGAAATATTGACTAAAAGTTTTGTATTAATGACTTCAGGTATGCAAATAAAGGATATGAAGAATGTGAAATATACATTTTGAAAAAATTGACTGATGGGTAAATATATTATTTTAGTTTATTATATATATAGCTTTAATACATATAACCACTTACTATATATAAATATTTAGTATATATTTTTACTATAAATAATCAGCCTCCATATCTAACTTGCACAAATAGTAAGTTTGTAAGGAGGGTGGGAAGAAAAATAAGCCAATGGAGGCTCTCAATTTCTTTATGCAACTTTTAGCCAAGAATTCTTAAAAATTGCGAAATTACTCATCCATAATGAATATCATCCTTTTAAACCAATTTGTACAACTTTATGGCTATGAGAGGAAACACTTTCGTTAAGAAATCAAAGGCTAAAAGATATTGGAGCGTTGGAACCCATCAGTTTACTTTCGGTAAACGTTTTAAGTTTGAAATTTAGAAATTTGAGTCCAAAATTCTTCGTCTAGAGATTGATTCATTTAATGAGCCTTATACAATTAGCTGTAGGGTAAGTTAAGGAACACAATTGAAGAAGAAATCAAGAGGAGATGAGCTCTCAATCGTTCAAACTACAAGCATCTTGGAATTAATTTTCTTGGTAAGTTCATTATCAAGCTAGAGACTTGGTAAGTTACATGCCTAGTAGTAATGGAGTCTAACCCGACTTGGTAAATTTTCTTAGAATTAATTTTCTTGGTAAGTTACATGCCTAGTAATAACGGAGTCTAACATGACGATCATTCAGACAAACATCCACCAACCAAGAGGGGTGAAAATGATGACGATAGTACAATTGAGAAAGAATCTTAGCCATGATGAATCTATGCTTGCTGCCATTGTTGTATTTGAAAAGGGGAGCTCGAGTGAACCAACCCACTACATGAATACCATGACGCAAAACAAGAAGGTCAGATAATGGGTTTATTCTCACCCGGAGAGATAAATCACAAGATTAGTTTTAAATCTAGATAGGTATGTCAATTGAAAGTGAGAAACACAAAATGATGTTAAGAGCAAACATTCTCTTCCGAGAGGAGTGAATTGGGTCACTCTTGGTTATCAAACTCGAGACCTCTTGCACCAAAAGCAAGAATCATACCACTAAATCAAATGCCCTTATTATGGACTTTATATTAAGTTGTTTATTGAATGTATCATCGTTATTTAATTTATTTTCTTTTGTTATTAGAAATTATTTACTCGGTTTCATTTATTTTCTTTTGTTATGATATCTTTTAGATCTAGGGTTTCATTTATTTTCTTTTGTTATGATATCTTTTTGATCTAGGGTTTCATTTATTTTCTTTTGTTATGATATCTTATTATATCTTTTAGATCTAGGGTTTCATTTATTTTCTTTTGTTATGATATCTTTTAGATCTAGGGTTTCATTTATTTTCTTTTGTTACGATATCTTCTAGATCTAGGGTTTGATTAATTATGAAATTATTTACAGGATTGCGATATTAAGAGCATTATCATAATAGTTTTAATTGCCTTAACTTTTGTTTTTCCTCTTTTTTTCATGGTTTATTAAGATGGTAAAATGGTAAGTATAAATTCTCATACTAAAAAAAGATTATATGATATCTTTTAGATCTAGGGTTTCATTTATTTTCTTTTGTTATGATATCTTTTAGATCTAGGGTTTCATTTATTTTCTTTTGTTACGATATCTTCTAGATCTAGGGTTTGATTAATTATGAAATTATTTACAGGATTGCGATATTAAGAGCATTATCATAATAGTTTTAATTGCCTTAACTTTTGTTTTTCCTCTTTTTTTCATGGTTTATTAAGATGGTAAAATGGTAAGTATAAATTCTCATACTAAAAAAAGATTATATGATATCTTTTAGATCTAGGGTTTCATTTATTTTCTTTTGTTATGATATCTTTTAGATCTAGGGTTTCATTTATTTTCTTTTGTTACGATATCTTCTAGATCTAGGGTTTGATTAATTATGAAATTATTTACAGGATTGCGATATTAAGAGCATTATCATAATAGTTTTAATTGCCTTAACTTTTGTTTTTCCTCTTTTTTTCATGGTTTATTAAGATGGTAAAATGGTAAGTATAAATTCTCATACTAAAAAAAGATTAAGAAATAAGGGCATTTTGAGAATTGAACTTGGGACCTCTCATACCCTAAGCGAGAATCATATCACTAGACCAAATGCCCTTACTAGAAAACACAACATTTTTAGCTCCTACTCAATATGTTTTTTTCTCTCAAGTTTGAAATCTATTTTCCTGGGGGTTGTTGACTATAAAACAAAAAGTTGATGGTCTAGTATTTTACTCGTTTGTAAGGAGGCATGTAATATTGAATTATTCTAATTTATAAGGGGTATCAAATAAACCAACCAACCAACAAAGGAAACAAACTAATCAGTTTGGTTAGATTTTCGGTTCAGTTCATTAGTTTGTTTGATTTAGTTCTTCTATTTTGCCTCGTATGGCAAGAAAATAAAGTTGTATTGAAGGCACTTGAGTTTCATTTATGACAAACTCATATAAAATATAATTGCATCAATAGCACTAAGAGTTGGAGTCTATAAGAATTTCATGAACTTAAGTACAACTCATGCTTCATTAAAGAGGAGATAAACTTTAGTTAAGTAACTGGAACTTTAAATTACTTCATGTGGAGCTTTAATTGCTCTATGCTAGTTACAATCTTTAGGATTGACTAATTGGACAGGAATTCTTAGATTTAGGGGATTGTTTTGTGTAATTTTCAACTACAACTTATGTTTTCAAATTTTTAGGTCATAATTTAGGTAGTAGGTGTTATATTATGGATGAACACTAGAGTTTCTATCTATGTTGTATTTATTTGAAGGCTATAGTTGTCATCTATGTTGTATCGCAATAAGATTGTTGAAATTTTAGTTAAAGTGCATATTTTATTTCTTAGGAGTAAAAAATTTGTTTCGTTGCATAATATGAATTTAGTTGGAGAGTTATTACAGATGAATGGAGAATAAAAATTTCTTTAAAATAATAAACAGACCCAAGCTCGTTGTTGTTGTGGTCTACTTGTGATTTTGCAAAAAGCTTAACTAATATGAAATATCAAGGTAAATCAAGAATATATCCTACACATCATTCAAGATGACAATAAAATGGAGTTCAATTGAACTTACTTTTAGTTTCCTGTTTGAAAGGTTCAAGATGAAGCATAATTGTATTAACGATATTAAAGAGAAATTCATGTTTTATTAGAAGAGATCAACTTCATTTAAGGTACTAGGAGTTTAAACTACTTCCATTGTAATTTCAATCACTCTACCAAGATTACAAATTTAGGGTTGGCTAATTGGACATCAATTCTCTAACTTTACGTTATAATTTAGGTGGTAACCATTATAATATTAATGAGCATAAGAGTTACAATTCTTTCATGGACCATATGTGCTATAGTTAAAAGAATATATATATATATATATATATATATATTATTATGTATGTCAAGGTCTGGATAAAGCACAAAGTAGCAAGGAACACCATTGTCGACTCTAGAACCACCCACAACTCATTATCGAGACCAATGCAAAATATTTTAACATCCTTCAGCATCGAGATACAGGAAAGATGAACGCCGTCAAATTGGAAGCTTTACCTGTTTTAAGAGTCACAATGAGAACTCTAATCAAGCTGGAACCTTGGACTAGGCAAATCATTTTGTGATAGTTGAAATGGATGACTTCGACGTCGTGTTAGGGATGAACGTCCTACTGGAACACAAAGTCATTTACATGTCCCTAGCAAAATGCCTAGTTGTAATGGAGTCTAATTCGACGATAATTCAGAAAAACATCCATCAACCAAGAGGGGTGAAAATGATGTCGATACTACAGTTGAGAAAGAATCTTAGCCACGATGAATCTACGTTTGCTGCTATTGTTGTAATTGAAAGGGGAGCTCGAGTGAGCAAACCTCAATAGCAACCTTGTTGCCACTACATGAACACCACAACGCAAAACAAGAAGGTCAGATAATGGATTTATCCCCACCAGGAGAGATAAATCACAAGATTAGTTTTATGTTGCAGTCAAGATCGCCTGCCACAAACAAATGTCATGCGGTTGAGCCTGAGCTAGCTAAGTTCTATGAAAAGCTAAATGACTTGTTAACAGTCAAGTTTATTAGACCCGCAGAGGCTCTTGTCAATGATCACTCAAATGCTCGGCAAAGACACCAAGCCAACGCCTTTATTGGAGAAGGAAGAAAAAAAACAAGTCACGGAAGCAACACATGTTCACACAAAAATACCAGATGGATGAAGAGAAGGGTCAGTCGGAAGCGTCAACAATAACAATTTCAAGAAAAATAGAGAGTTTATATAAGTTAACGTCATATCAAATTTGAGTTCAAAGCAACAAGAACCAAAGACTAGTGCAAAAATACTATGGACTAGTCAAAGTTATCCATAAGATTATGAAGACCTCATATAGGATCCAATTGCTCTTATGGATGCGGACTAACCTTGTTGTCCACGTCAGTAACTTGAAACGTTATTATTCTGACCAAGAAGACATCAAGTAGAAGCAGTTGGTATGACGTCATGCAAAGAAGAAAGATTTTCATGAGAAGAAAGTAGGGAAGACACCAATAGAGAAGACATGAAGAGTCAACGAACCGAGAAGTGATTTTCAACAGCTCCTAGTAGATTGGAAAAGACTCCTCATTCTGAGATCAGCTGGAAGCGCATCGAGAGACCTAAAATCAGCCTCGTCCTACAATGCTGAGTATATGAAGAGTTGGTTATCAATAAATTGTGTGGGGACAGAAGTCACGGTCATGATTGCCCATGGCGTGTTGTCTATGGCTGCATGTCTTGGCATGCTCATTTCATATCTGAATTTTGCACAGTTGACTTGTTCGTTGAGGCGCATAATCATTGTCTCACTGCTGAAAGAATCTCAAGTCCTCATGAAATGATTGGAAGAGAATCTCAAGTCTTCTATTCTTCTTCTTTTTTTTTTTTTTTTCAAACATCCATGTGAATTATTTCTTTATTCAATTTGATATAATTGTTGGGAGCATTTCAAAAATCGAACTCGAAACCTCTCGCACCCAAAGTGAGAATCATACCACTAGACCAAATGCCCTTGTAGTTAGGGTCAAGGGTGTAATGCCTTTGAAGTTAGGGTCGATGCTCTATCAAAATTCTGCAATAGAAAATAAATAGTACTGCCATCATCTTCTTTTGCAAGACTTTCTCAAACCCTCCTATAAATTATAATTAAAAAGATTAAATATAGCTTCTTCTTCTTCCTTTTTCAAACATCTTTATTTCTTTGTACAACTTGATATAATTGAAGGGGGCATTTCAAGGATCGAACTCGAGACCTCTCGCACCCGAAGCGAGAATCATACCACTAAACCAAATGCCCTTGTAATGAATCTTTCATTTTTAGTTGCTAGAACATATGTTTTATGCGCCTCTATATTTAAAATTTATCCACATGTTTTTGTGCTTTAGAACCTACTTGTACGTTTGAGATTATGAATGACTCCGCTCAAATTATTTTGGTTGAAGCTGCATTGCCACTAAAACATATGTGCATTCCTTTGGGATTTACTTCGTCCCTTTCACAATTTTACTACGTTGTGCATTCTTTGCGACCATTTAACAATAGTTATAATGAGATTGCTATCTCATGTTAGAAAAATGCTACCATTTAACAATATTTATAATGGGATTGCAATCTCATGCTAGAAAAAACGCGAGTAAATGTAATCTCAAATTAGAATCATAATGATATGAACAATCTCACTATTGTCATATGACCTCTCACACCCTAAGCAAGAATAATACCACTAGACGAAATTTCCCTTCTTGAACATCTATCATTTTTAGCTCTCACTTGATATATTTGTTGGGAGTGGCTAAAAGCATTTTGTTGAGCATTTCAATCATGAATAACTTATAGAATACTATCATCAACCCTTTACAACCAATACACGGAATTCTTAATTAATAAATTGTACTTGTTGATCATTAATCATTTTGAAGTAAGACTAATGGAGATGCATGGTAACGATCATTAATCATTTTTGAAGTGGAGATGCATGGTAACAATCCCCGTACCTCTGTATTTAACTTATGTTATTTTAATGTGTATTTATTTACTTCGTAAATATCTTTAATTCTACAATCTCTTAAAGGGGCATTCTGAGAATTGAACTCGAGACCTCTCGCACCTAAAGCGAGAATCATACCACTAGACCAAATGCCCTTGTTATGCACTTTGAAACGTATATATGAATTCTTGAGCCTAGGTATTAAGGTCGTATTTTGTTGTATTGTAGGAAACACATGAAGTCCTTGATGAGAATATGTCGTTTAGAACAAAACAAGAACATAATAAGAACAGATAGCTTTCTTCTTCTTCTTTTTTTTTTTTTTCTTTGTTTCCTAAAATGGTAAGTATAAAGTCTTGGGATGTAAATAAAGACTTTTTACTATTGGTTGCCCAACAATTGGTGTACAAAAGTTAAGAGGTATGTTTGATAATAGGAACAAAAGGTTTATATTAATATGAAGTCCTTTGATAAGTAAAAAATTTAGACATAGGGCATTACAAGAATTGAACTCAAAACCTCTTGCACTCTAAGTGAGAATCATACCACCAAAACAAATATTATTAGCTTCTATTCAAATATATTTTTCTTCGAGTGGTTGGACGGCTATAAAATGAAAAGTTGAATTGTTATAATATACCAGGGTTATCAAATAAATCAACAACCCAACAAAGGAAACAAACTAATCAATTTGGGTTGGATTGATTCGGTTCAGTACATCAGTTTGTTTGATTTAATTCTTCCATTTTGCCTCGTATGACAAGAAAATAAAGTTGTATTGAATGCACCTAGTTTCATTTATGAAAGACTCATATGAAACGTACTGGCAATAATAGTACTAAGAGTTAGAGTCTATAAGCATTTCATGAACTTAAGTGCAACTCATGCTTCTTTAAAGCTGAATATACTTTAGTTAAGTAACGGGAACTTTAAATTACTTCATGTGGAGCTTCAATTACTCTATGCTAGTTACAATCTTTAGGATTGACTACTTGGACACGAGTTCATGGATTTAGGGAAATTTTTGTGTAATTATCAATTACAACTTATGTTTTCAAATTTTTAGGACATAATTTAGGTAGTTTTCAAAGTATATTATCTAATATAATGAATCTATCTCCGAAAAAAAATTTAAATTTCCTACTGATCTTGCTGAGACAACTTCTTCTATTCCAACCCTGAGTGTTATCTCGCCTTCTGCAAACACTCTCCAGGAACTAGTTTCTTGAAAAAACAGCACAAATATGATTAGTGGCCCCTGAATCCAGTATCCAAGTTAAGTGATCATACTCTACTAAACGTATTTCTACAACTAGTAAATCATATTTACCTTGTTGTGCCTTTTCGGCTTTATTCTCTGCAAGGTAATTTGGGCAGTGACTTTTCTTGTGCCCGTTTTTATTGCAATGGAAACATTTTCCATTATCTGCATTTTGAACCTTAAGTTTGTGGTCAGTAGGAATCTTATCTTTCCCCTTACCCTTTTTGTCAAATGCAACCCAAACTATTCGGTTTGCATTTCAGCAGGGGTCTAGGGGACATTCCGTAGTTAAAACAAACCTCAAATCTGTTGGGTTTTATGTCCTAAAACTCATAGTTTGTAAACAAAAACATATTCTATTTTCAATAAAGTTATTATTGTTGTTTATTCAGTAAAGATTGTTATTGAATAAAGTGAACTTTACGAAGATTAATCTAAATCCAATAAACTAAGAACACTCTAGCTATAGTATGATTACTTGAACTATATGTAGAGAAATAAGAGTGGATCAAGTTCAAGTATATATAGTCAAAATGATCTATAGTATAAGGATAAGGCTGAGTACCTTATTCTAGGGACACTATGGATGCGGCCCACTTTTGTATATGATATAAACAATGTGATCACTAAATTGTACATGTGGAGACATGTGAGTGGGGGCATCCTATGCAATGAGTATTGCATAAGATCGGACCATGAAGAAAACCACTCTCACTTTATAATGTCGTTTACTGTTGAGACAGATTTTCTTTTCATTTGATAACCTAGGTAACTCGGTTTTAATCCTGAGCTAACCATGAACTCCTGTTTATTCGGAATTATCCTTAGATTTGCATGGGTGAGAGTGGCTCTAGTTCGCCGACTCAATAGGCCTCCCATTTCAGGGGTAAGACAGGGTGAATGGCTGAGACGTGGGGTGCAAGATGGAATTCACTCCTACCCACTTTTAGGGATAGAAGAGTGGTAGTTCCCTTAAGCACTGACTCCAGGTCTTGAACAAGGAACCCACCCTCTCATTAGCCTGAGAGGGATTCGGTTTACTGGTTGGACCACAAACCAATTGTTCATTAGAGGATCAGTGAGACATAAGAAAGAAGAAGTAACTTTAGGGGTAAAATGGTAAATTGACCCAGCTCTAGTTACGAACAACCTGTGAAGGATCGACTTACTAATCATGGTTATATCAAATGGATAGAAATATATCTATAGTGAGGGGAGTGCAACTACTAGGTTATAGTGGAGTGTCCTAGTAGTTAACGAATGTTGGTTAACAAGGTTAATGAGTTTAACCGGTTAATCTTGGATCGTTGGAGCCCAAGATCTATAGGTCCATTAGGTCCCTCTGCTAGCTCATATCGGACTAAACCATAGAACAGTGTGACGAGTGAGTTCGAAGTGTTCAAATTCAAATTAGGAAATATGCGCTACATATACGATATATTTAACCGCATTTTTGTTTTATTTACGAATTAAACAAAAAGAGAGAATCTGAGATATGTAAATAAGATTTAAAATCTTAATCAATTATGTGTTCAAATTGATTGGGATTGGCATTTGAATTAATATTAAATATTAATTAAATAGTTCAATTAATCATTTAATGTTACTTTAATTTGAAATTCATATTCAAATTAATTGTTGAATTAAAATGAAGAAAGTCAAAATGTTGACTCCATTTAATGAAAAATTCCATGTTAGTGAAATTTTGAGGTGTCAAAATTTGGTTTAACCAAACTTGCATGCTTGCCAAATAAATCCCACAAGTTTGAGTGGAATTTTAAGTGTCAAAATTTGGTTAACTCAAACATGCATGCTTGCCACATAATCCCAAACATTTGAGTGGAATTTTAAGTGTCAAAATTTGGTGATCTCAAATTTGCATGAACATGCAAACATGACTCTTTAAATAGAGTGATCATGGTACATGGAAGGTCTTCTTCTTCCTGGTGAAAAACCTTGAGAAAAACTTCTCACATATACAAAATCCCTCCCAAGTTTAGTCACTCACCGGATTCCACAATCCCGTTCTAAGGCCGGAGGATAATGGAGAAGACACTAGTGGTGGTTCGAAACCGGTTCGTGAGGAAAAAAGAGTTTGAACTACAAAAGGTTAGTATCTAAACTCATTAAGTTTTAATACTTATGAACATGCTAGTTATTTACTATAATTGATGTTCTAAAAGTGCCTAAGATCCAAATTGCTTCCGCATGTGTTATATTAATACCATCAAAATCATCATTTGCAAGTATTGTGTTTAGGTTTGATTTCCTTGTTGCGTAATTGTTTTTAATTTCTCAGAAGCGAGTAATTGTACTATTGAGCTTGACATGCTGAGATTTAAAACAAATTCTATTTAAAACAAATTCTATTAGCGAATTGACTTAATCCTTTTTAATCCAATCAAGTTTAACAAATGTAATAATATACCCAAAAACTATTAATTTACAACGATACTTTAGTGAGTTAGAGCAATTGCTACCGAGGGGCACTCAATCACTCCTTCACTAAACCAAGACATTCTTGACTTAAACACTAATCCCTGAATAACTCTTATTCCTATAGTATTTTAGTTATCGCTACTTTGGTTAAGAATATACTAACTCTTAGTAATTCTTCGTAAGTGTGACCCACCATTTTCAGACCTCAGAGATCGGCCCCAACAATGCTATCAAATTAAAAAGCCAAAGTTAGGAATGGACCTAAGAAATCCTATCAATTTCTAGAGTTTGCGTTGTTCCGACTCCCATGTTACGACCCTCTGAATGGGTAGTTGCTCTAGGGCAACATGCAGGCGGAACATGGGAATTTCACGATGCAACCTAGTGGTGGAGACCATAGGATGTGTTGATATACTTCCTTCTCCCACTTACTATAAATACTTTCTCTATTCACCTTGTTATTGACTCATGCAAATACCTTCGGAATGGAGACGCTCCTCGGGTGACACGAGGCCGAGCATGAATCTCACGGTGTGAATTATCCAGAGAGCGTAAAAAGAAAAAGATATATCTCATATACCTTTTTCCTCCCACTAAGTATTTTAGACGGTTGGGTATACTTATTACTTAGTATATTCCGGCTAATTAAATATAACTTAAGTCTAGGTGATTTTTCCAAATATAACATTTATACTCGATTTTTACCTATGATGTCTAGGTAATTTTTCATTTTTTTTTTAAATCCTTACATCACTCACGCATGCTATTAAAACTGGACTAACTAAGCTCAAGTATTGACCCGATCTCCAGGTAGCAGGTGTTCCGTAAACCGTCAACTTAAGTACCTCCAGCCTTAGACAAGATCATGTCAGGTGAGCTTTCTTGTACCCACAGTTTTACAAGATATCGACCTATTTTAACTATTAAAATTCATCATGCTTGGTTGTTAACCTTAAGTGAGTATGCATTTATCTTTGTTATAGATTTTAACGTCTATCTCGTTTTATGACGTTGAAAATAACCTATAACATTCTTCCAACATGCTTTATATAACAATTATATAATCATCCATTCCATGCAATAATATAACAATTTATATCTATCTCATGGAACCCTAAACATGCATACTATACATTATAACACTTACAACATACTTGGAATGCATGAAACATGCTTAGCCTATGGTGGGATTTTAAATCTATATGACATACTTTATGCACATACATTTTCTATTAATTAAAACATACATTCATAATGCATAATTAATTAAACACACTAAAGTGGATTGGTTTTGGCATTTTAAAGCAAGCAATTAACTAAATTATTACATTAATAATTAATAATAACTTGAACCGCTCCCAAGGATCAGGAACAGGCCAAACCAACCCTTACAAACGTTGAACCGGACCCTAACTAGCAGAAAAAAACACCCGAACCACCTCTTCCATCTTCTTCAGTTCAGCTTGCTATCTCTTCCATTTTCGATCAACCTAAAATGGATTCTAATGACTCCATAAAAATTACAGACCTTTCTTCACTCATTAACCCCATATACATTAGGCCAATTACTATAATTGAATACCATGCAAGCAAAAAAAAAAAAAAAAAAACATCCACTTTAGCAACCACAAAATTTCATTCATGAAATGGTACCCACCATGTTCAAATTAATGTAAATGAAGTGCCTAAAACTTGCTCTGATACCAATTGATGGTGTTGCTATAACACGTGCGGAAGAAATTTGGATCTTAGGCACTCTAAGTACAACAATTATAGTAAATTAGCTAGCATGTTCAAAAGCATTAAAACTCAATGAGTTTGAATACTAACCTTTTGTAGTTCAAATTTCTTTTTCCTCACGAACCGGTTTCGAACCACCACTAATGTCTTCCCTACTATTCTTCGGCCTTAGAACGAGATTGTGCAATCCGGTGAGTGACTAAACTTGATAGGAATTTAGTATATGTAAAGAGAGAGTTTTGAGAGATTTTCTCAAAGTTTTTCAAGCAAACTTTCCATGTACCTTAATCAATTTATAGAGTCATATTTGCATGTTCATGCAAATTTGAGATTACTAAATTTGACACTCAAAATTCCACTCAAATTTGTGGGATCACCGCAAGCATGCAAGTTTGATTTAACCAAATTTTGACACAAAAAATTCCACTCAAATTTGTGGGATTATGTGGCAAACATGCAAGTTTAGTTAAACCATATATTGATACTCGATATTCCACTAACTCAAACATGGATTTTTCCATTGGGTGAAGTCAACATTTTGACTTTCTTTATTTTAATTCAACAATTAATTTAAATAATTAATTTCAAATAAAAATAATAATAAATGATTAATTAAACAATTTAATTAAAATTTACATTAAATAAAATGTCAATCCCAATCAATTCAGCACATATTCATTATATTGATTATGAATCCCTATTCATAATTAAAATATTTAAATCTTATTTAAAAATCTCTAATTCTCTTTTTGTTTAATTCATAAATAAAACAAAATGCGATTAAATATATCGTATATATTTAGCGTATATTCCCTAATTTGAATTCAAACACTTCGAACTCACTCGTCACACTGTTCTAAGGTTCAGTCCGATATGAGCTAGCAGGGGGACCTAATGGACCTACAGATCATGGGCTCTAACGATCCGAGATTAACTGGCTAAACTCATTAACCTTGTTAACCAACATTCGTTAACTACTAGGACACTCCACTATAGCCTAGTAGTTGCACTCCCCTCACTATATATATTTCTGTCCAATTGATATTTCCATGATTAGTAAGTCGATCCTTCACAGGTTGTTCGTAACTAGAGCTGGGTCAATTTACTATTTTACCCCTAAAGTTACTTCTTGTTCCTTGAGTCCCACTGATCATCTAATGAACAATTGGTTTGTGGTCCAACCACCAAACCAAACCCCTCTTGGGCCAGTGAGAGGGTGGGGCCCCTTATTCAAGACTTGGAGTCAGTACTTGAGTGAACAACCTCTCTATTATCCCTAAAGGCGGGTAGGAGTGAATTTCATCTTACACTCTATGTCCCCAACTATTCACCAGTCTTACCCCTGAAATGGGAGGCTTATTGAGTCGGCGAACTCGGGCCACTCTCACCCATGCAAATCTAAGGATAATTCCGAATAAACAGGAGTTCATAGTTAGCTTAGGATTAAGATCGAGTTACCTAGGTTATCGAATGAAAAAAATAGTCTCAACAATAAACGACATTATAAAGTTGTGAGTGGTTTTCTTCATGGTCCGATCTTATGCAATACTCATTGCATAGGACGCCCCCACTCACATGTCTCCACATGTACAATTTAGTGATCACATTGTTTATATCATATACAAAAGTGGGCCGCATCCATAGTGTCCCTAGAATAAAGTACTCAACTTTATCCCTGTACTATAGATCATTTTGACTATATACTTGAACTTGATCCACTCTGATGTATCTACATATAGTTCAAGTAATCATACAATAGCCAGAGTGTTCTTAGTTTATTGGATTTGACTATATACTTGAACTTCATCCACTCTGGTGTATCTACATATAGTTCAAGTAATCATACTATAGCTCGAGTGTTCTTAGTTTATTGGATTTAGATTAATCATCGTAACATTCACTTTATTCAATAAATTCAAACTATGAGTTTTAGGACATAAAACCCAACAAATACAATCAATTCTACTGATTGATCATTAATAAAAGAAGACTAATGGAGATGCGGGTAAAAGAAGACTAATGAAGATGTGGGCAATCGATCCCCGTACCTCTCGCATGCAAAGAGAGCACTACCATCTTAGCTACATCCTCACAATTGTTACATCACAAAACTCATAGGTCCCGTCATCAATAATAGTGAAAATGAAAAACTAAATAGTGAAAATGAAAAACTATCTCTCCTCATTATGTCATAAATAAGAAAAAATTGAAAAGAATAATATATTTAACAATTGATAGTATTCTTTGGAGATGCATGGTAACGATCCCTGCACCTCTCGCATGCAAAATAATTGCTCTACCATCTGGGGTACATCCACACAATTATCCGGGCTCATTATGTCGTAAATAAGAAAAAATTGAAAAGAAATAATATATTGTGATTTTTCTTTTCTTCAATCTTGTACAATTTGTCCGAAAGTGTCATTTTTCTCCACATTTTTAACACTTTATGTTTGGTTTGTTTGGAGAATTTTCTCGATCCCTTTATTTTGATCGCCCATGTTTGTTTGGGCTCTTTGATTTACTTCTTTCCCTTCGGCTCTTTGATTTACTTCTTTCCCTTCGATCAACACTAAGAGTATTGCCAGATGAATCTCTAATTTCCCATTTGGGAATACTACCGACATCTCGAATTTCATCAAACTTAAGTTTATTAGATTCTCGTGAACTGTTGATTGCAGCAACAACAGTATACCACGTCTCGGGTAAAGATGACATCAAAATTAAAGCTTTAATTTCATTTTTTAAACATAATTTCCACTGAGCTCAATTGACTGACAATCACGTTGAACTAATTTATATGATCTGCAACAAATCTACCTTCAGACATTTGTATATATTTGACAACATCTTCTTCATAGCCGACGAATTTTCGTACATATTCGACAACACCTTCAATAGGCCCGATGTCATCTTCTCTTTGATGATGTTGAACGTCGTGTTCCTGGACAGCATCAACCAGATCAACCGTAAGGTGTGACGATCCTTGAGTTTCCACTCCTCCGCGGTTATGGTATCTGGCTTCACCCCCAAAAGGGGTTTCTAAAGATTTTTATGGTACATATAATCTTCAATCTACATCTTCTAGAAACTGATATAGAATCCATCAAACTTTTCAATTATTGTCTTTGAACTTTCCATCCTCATAGATTGCGGTGAATCTCGCCTCGCTCTAATGCCCATTCTTAGGATCACACAACAACACACACACTCGATCTAAATGAACACAAAAAACATGATAGAGAAAATGTAAGGAGATATATTGACTAAAAGTTTTGTATTAATGAAGTATGCAAAGAGAGGGTATGAAGAATGAGAAATGTACATTTTGAAAGCATCGACTAATGGGTATATATATGATTTCAATTTATTATATATATATAGATTTAACAGATATAACCGCCTACTATATATAAATATTTAGTATATATATTTATATATATTAGGCAAATGGATCGCCTACTCTATCAGATTTTTACTGCAAATAGTCAGCCTCCATATCCAACATTCAAGAGCCCAAATAGTTAGTTTTCTAAGAGAGTTTAAAGAAAAATAAGCAAATGGAGGCTCGGAACGTTGGAACCCATCTGTTTACTTTATGTAAACGTTTTAAGTTTCAAATTTAGAACTTTGCGTCCAAAATTCTTCATCTAGAGATTGATTCATTAAGAGCCCAAATAGTTAGTTTTTCTAGGAGAGTTTAAAGAAAAATAAGCAAATGGAGGCTCAGAACATTGGAACCCATCCGTTTACTTTCTGTAAACATTTTAAGTTTCAAATTTAGAACTTTGAGTACAAAATTCTTCATCTAGAGATTGATTCGTTTAATGGGTCTTATACAATTAGCTATAAGGTATGTTACGTTTAATGGGTCTTACACAATTAGCTGTAGGGTAAGTTAATAAACACAGTTGAAAAAGATTATCATCAGCTTATCTGGTACGGCTACTAAGGAATGTTAAGGTATGTTTATTTGATACATACGTTTAATGGGTCTTATACAATTAGCTATAAGGTATGTTACGTTTAATGGGTCTTACACAATTAGCTGTAGGGTAAGTTAATAAACACAGTTGAAAAAGATTATCATCAGCTTATCTGGTACGGCTACTAAGGTATGTTAAGGTATGTTTATTTGATACATACGTTTAATGGGTCTTATACAATTAGCTATAAGGTATGTTACGTTTAATGGGTCTTACACAATTAGCTGTAGGGTAAGTTAATAAACACAGTTGAAAAAGATTATCATCAGCTTATCTGCTACGGCTACTAAGTTAATGAACACAGTTGAAAAAGATTATCATCAGCTTATCTTCTACGGCTACTAAGAAACTTCTTACAGAGCTTCAGGATGATTATGCCATCAAGGATCTTGGCATTTTGAGTTATTTTCTTGGGATTGAGATCTACCATACTTCCAATGGACTTGTTCTAACACAACATAAATACATTCAAGATTTATTGTCCCGCTCTTCTTTGGTGGCAATCTTATCTCCAAGAGTTCAAGGAAATAATCGATTGTTTCTCGCAAGGCGGTTGCTTATGCCACTGCCAAATTAACCTGGATCCATAACCTGGATCCAAGTCCTCTTGCGTGAGCTCGGGATTTCGCAAGCACGATCGCCTAGCCTGTGGCGTGACAACATTAGTGCCACCAATCTGTCCCTGATCGCCTATAGCATGTGGCGTGACAACATTGGTGCCACCTATCTGTCCCCCAATCCAATGAAATTCATTGTCCAGATTAGATAATCTAACCATTAATATGTAATCATAAGGAAGAATCTAACCATTAATATGTAATCATAAGGAAGAGTATTTATTAAAGCACTAGGTTGCTCGCCTTAATTTTTGTTTCCTAAGATGGTAAGTAAGACATGTTAATATTGAATTATTCTAATATTCAAGGAGTTATCAAATAAACCAACAACCCAACAAAGAAACCAACAAACTATTTAATTTGATATAATTGTGAACTCAAGACCTCTCGCACCCAAAATAAGAATCATACCACTAAACCAAATGCCTTTGACGTGGATCAATCATTTTTAGTTGCTAGTCCATGTATTTTGTGTGCCTCAAAATTTGAAATTTATCCATGTATTTTTTTTTTTTTTGCGCTTTAGAACCTACTATTATTGCCACGTTAATTTCACATTGTCCATCACATAATAGAATTTGTTCTTCAAATCAATTGGATGTAGTTCAATTAATATCATTAAGAAATATTGACATAAAGAAAGTTCATATCCTATAATTCCTACCGTGTACCTTTGCGATTATGAATGACCCAACTCAAATTATTTTGGTTGAAGTTGCATTGTCACTAGAGCATATGCATTCCGTTGCATTGCCACTAGAGCATATGCATTCCTTTGGGATAGATATTGAAACAATACATTTGAATTTTAAGTAAAATTTCACCACAAACTAAGTTTTTGAAAACGACTTTTATTTTATATTTATTTTTTAATTTTTAATTTATTAATTTTTTTAGTTTTTAATTTTAGTTGTCAAAACCTAGATATGTCAAAACTACTTCTTTGCTACCCTTTAACAATATTTATATGCTTTTAAGTTTATTTAGTTTCTTTTTATTACTAAGTTTACTTCTATTTCATGTTTAAAATAAATGTGCTAGTAAATATAATTAATAAACCCAGGTGCTTAATACATTTTAAATACTTACTCCATTTGTATTTACTTCATTTTAAATAAAAGTTTACAGTAATTAATAAACCCATGTGCTTAATACATTCCCCGAAAAAATAAATTTGTTTGTATTATCAATGAATAGGAAGAGAAGAAATCCCGAAAATAAGTAGAAGGTTGAGAATTTCACTCAACCACGCAATCAAACTTGATAGACTCATGTGCAATTCTACCGGCAACGCAATTCTACCCCCCAACAATTGCTTGAAACTAAGAAATGAGAGAGATAATGCTGATTTTTAAGGGGAACATCTGAACTTCAGAGATCAATTTCATTCCTCTAAAATCTGATTTGTAGATAATAATTTGAGGATATATATAGTCTCCCCACAAAAGAAGTTAGTGGCCTGGATTTAATCTCAATCCACTTGAATCTCCACCAAAGACCAGGTCAATTTGACCATTACATACTTTATGAATTAAAAATAAATAAAGTTTTCTAACAACTCATCTAATGATGCTTGCAACTTCATCTTCACTTCAACTGTGTAAATATTCACTTCTAAAGCTCCAAATGGTTCTTTCTCAATCGAATAAGCTTGTAACACATGAAATGAGAGTTGAACAAAGCCTATCCAATTTTATAGATGAAGAATAAATGCTTGTTGAATCTTCTTAGCTGGTCTCTTTGGAACATTCGGATCACTGTGATCCTTATCATCTTCGCCCTCTTCAAAAGGATTCGTCCTCGAATCAAAAGAATCATCACCTACATCAAAAGGACTCAAGTCAACAACATTAAAAATTGAAAGTAGAATGTGTTGAAAATTCTCCAGGAAGATCATTTTATATGCATTGTTATTAATTACTTTAAGGACTTGATTAGGGTTATCCCCTCTTGGATGTAACTTTGTCTTCCTTTAAGATGGAAATCGCTCCTTGCGAAAATGTATCCAAACCCAGTTATCGGGTTGAAAAATCATTTCCTTCCATCCTTTGTTAATTCTTTAAGCAACTTTGAAATTTTGTTTCTCAATTGTCTCGTTCACCTCTTTATGGAATATTTTGATCCGACCTTAATTATGGTTGCTTTACTCACAAAAATATTTAATTCTTAAAATAACTTTTTGTTTCTCAATTGTCTCCTTTCACCTGTTTATGCAATGTTTTGATCAGATCTGCCTTACTTGTGATTGCTTTACTCACAAAAATATTAGAATGAATAGGAAGCAAATCAAGAGGAATAAGTGGATTAAATCCATAAACATCTTCAAAAGGAGAACAATGAGTGGTACTATGAATTGCTCTAAAGGAGAACGATACTATGAATTGCTCTATTATATGCCATCTCACAAATGGCAAACATTCGTCCCAAGACTTAATATCCTTAGAAATAATAGGCAGATTAAATCCATAAACATTTTCAGAAGGAGAACAAATGAGTGGTACTATGAATTTCTTTAAAGGAGAACGGTACTATGAATTCCTCGGTTATATGTCATCTCTACAAATGACAAAAATTAGTCCCAAGACTTAATATATTCTTAGAAATAATAGGCAATAATCCAATTTATCCCACACCATACTTCTCAAAAGTGACTTAAAAATTTAACTATCCCTATCTTTTTTGCGAGTAGCAAACCACATTTAAAGGTGTATACAGCCCATATAAAATATCTATCCCATTAAGGCACCACCATATTATAGAGCATTTAGGAATACAGAGCGGGGTGTTCAAGGTATCGATCCCCGTACCATCGCATGCAAACAGAGCACTCTACCATCTTAGCTACATTTCCACAATTCTTGCATAACAAAACCCAAAACTGTGCGTCGTGAAAATGAAAAAATATTTCTGATCGTTATGTTAAAAATAAGGAAAAATTGAATAGAAATAAAATATTAATAACTAATAGTTTCTTTAGGAGATGCATTCTACCAGCTACATCCCCATAATTCTTACCTAACAAAACCCAAAACTGCACGTCATGAATAATAGTGAAAATGAAAAAATATTTCTGCTCATTAAGTAAAAAATAAGGAAAAATTGAATAGAATAAAATATTGAAAATGAAAACTTTCCCTTCTCATTATATCATAAATAAGAAAAATTTGAAATAGAAATAGAATATTTGGTAGTAGGATTCCTTTGGAGATGCAGGGTATCGCACCGTACTTCTCACATGCGAAGCTAGCGCTCTACCATCTGACCTACATCCCCAAAATTCTTACGTCATCAAATCCTAAACCTACCATCACCAATAATAGTGAAAATAAAAAAATATCTATGCTCAATATATCAAAATAAGAAAAGATTCAATAGAAATAAAACCATTTGAGCTACATCCCACGAAAAAAATATCTCTGCTCATTATGTCATAAATAAGGAAATATATTTTCTTCTAGAGATGCAAATATGCAAGCTATACCTCTTGCATGCTAAGCGAACGCTCTACCATCTAAGCTACATCCCCACAACTCTTATATCACAAAACTATACCTCTTGCATGCTAAGCGAACACTCTACCATCGCTACATCCCCACAACTCTTATATCACAAAACTATACCTCTTGCATGCTAAGCGAACGCTCTACCATCTAAGCTACATCCCCACAACTCTTATATCACAAAACTCTAAATTTTCTCTCATCAATAATAGTGAAAATGAAGAAATATTTAACGAATAGATTCTTTCGGAGATAAGAGGTATTGATCGCCATACCTCTCGCATGCTAAGCGAGCACTCTACCATCTGAGCTACATTCACACGATTCTTACATCATAAAATCCTAAATGTCTTGTCATCAATAAGAGTGAAAATAAAAAACTATCTCTGCACATTATGTCATAAATAAAAATAAATTGAAAATAATTAATATATTTAATAATTGATAGTTATCTACCAGTCCCAGTCCCCATACCTCTTGCAAAGCAAGTGCTCTACCATCTAAGCTACATCTCCATGATTCAAATGAGGTATCAATCCCCATTCCTCTCACATGCTCGCGTTGTACCATCTGAGCTACATCCCCACATTACTTGCACCACAAAATCCTAAATTTTGGTATTGAGCTACATCCCCACATTACTTGCACCACAAAATCCTAAATTTTGGTATCAATCCCCATACCTCTCACATGCTCGCGCTGTACCATCCTAAATTTTCTGTCTTTAGTAATAGTGAAAATGAAGAAATATCGCTACTCAACATGTTATGACTAAGGAAAAATTGAAAAGAAATAACATATTTAATAATAGATAGTTTTATTTTGAAGATGCGGGGTATCGATCCCTATACTTCTCGCATGCAAAGCGAGCGCTCTACCACCTAAGCTACATCCCCAAGATTCTTATGACATAAAATCCTAAACGTCTTATCATCAATAATAGTGAAAATGAAAAAATATCGCTACTCATTAATCCTTTAGAGATGCGAGTATGGATCCCCCATACTTCTCACATGCTAAGAAAGCGATCTAAAATCTAATCTACATTCTCAGGATCCCCATACTTCTCACATGCTAAGAAAGCGATCTAAAATCTAATCTACATTCTGATGATTCTGATTCTTACATCAGAAAACCCTAAACGTCCCGTCATCAATAATAGTGAAAATGAAAAAATATCTCCGCTCATGATGTCATAAATAAGGAAAGATTGAATAGAGTTTCTTAATCTAATCTACATTCTGATGATTCTGATTCTTACATCAGAAAACCTTAAACGTCCCGTCATCAATAATAGTGAAAATGAAAAAATAACTCGGCTCATGATGTCATAAATAAGGAAAGATTGAATAGAGTTTCTTAATCTAATCTACATTCTGATGATTCTGATTCTTACATTAGAAAATCCTAAACGTCCCATCATCAATAATAGTGAAAATGAAAAAATAACTCGGCTCATGATGTCATAAATAAGGAAAGATTGAATAGAGTTTCTTTTGGAGATGCGGGGTATCCATCCCCGTACCTCTCGCATGCTAAGCGAGCTCTCCACCATCTGTGCTACATCCCCGGAATTCTTGCATCACAAAACCCTAAATTTTCCATCATCAATAATAGTGAAAATGAAGAAATATCGCTACTTAACATGTCATGAATAAGGAAAACTTAAAAGAAATAACATTTTTTTTTAATAATAAATAGTTTTGTTTTAGAGATGTAGGGTATCAATCCCCATACCTCTCGCATGCAAAGCAAGCGCTCTACCATCTGAGCTACATCCCCACGATTCTTATATCACAAAACCCTAAACGTCTCGTCATCAATAATAGTAAAAATGAAAAACTATACTGCTCATTATGTCGTAAATATGAAAATTTTGAAAAGAAATAATATATTTAATAATTCGTTCATTTGGAGATGCAAGGTATTAATCCCCGTACTACCCACATGAGAAGCAAGTGCTCTACCATTTGATCTACATCCGCACAACTCTTACATTGGAAAATAATAAACGTCCGGTCATCAATAATTGTGTAAATAAAAAAATATCTCGTCTCATTATGTCATAAATAAGGAAAGATTGAATAGAAATAAAATATGAATAACAAATAGTTTCTTTTGAAGATGCAGGGTATAGATCCCCGTACCTTTCGCATGCTACGCAGGCGCTCTACCATCTGGCTAAATACCCACAACTTTTAAATCACAAAACCCTAAATTTTCCTTCATCAATAATAGTGAAAATGAAGAAATATCGCTACTCTAAATGTCAGGAATAATGGAAAATTGAATGTAAAAAATATTGACATAAATAAAGTTCATATCCTATAATTCCTACCTTGTACCTGTAAGATTGTGAATGACCAAGCTCAAATTATTTTGGTTGAAGCTACATTGCCACTAAAGCACATGCATTCCTTTGGGATAGATATTGAAACAATACATTTGAATTTTAAGCAAAATTTCACCACAAACTAAGTTTTTGAAAACGACTTTTATTTTATATATATTTTTTAATTTTTTTAATTTTTTAATTTTTTAATTTTTTAATTTTAGTTTTCAAAACCTACATTTATATGTCAAAACTACTTCTTTGCTATCCTTTAACAATATTTATATTGTAAAATGGGATCAACTTCTTTAAGTTTATGTAGTTTCTTTTTAGGGGTATGTTTACTTCTATCTCATATTAAAAAAAATGTTCTAGTAAACATATTTCCTCTTTTATTGGTATATATACTTACTCTATTTGTATTTACTTCATTTTAAATAAAAGTTCACAGTAATTAATAAACCCATGTGTTTAATACATTCCCTAGAAGACAAACTTGTTTGTATTAGAATAAATTACAATGAATAGGAAGAGAATAAATCCCAAAAATAAGTAGAAGGTTGAGAATTTCACTCAACCACACAATCGAACTTGATAGGCTCATGTGCAATTCTACCCCCAACAATTGGTTGAAACTTAGAAATGATAGAGATAATGCTCGAATTTTTAAGGGGAACTTCTAAACTCGAGAGATCAATTTTATTCCTCTAAAATCTAATTTTCACATAATAATTGCTTGAAACTTAGAAATGGTAGGGAGGGGAACTTCTAAACTTGAGAGATCAATTTCATTCCTCTTAAATCTAATTTTTACATAATAACTTGAGGACAGGAGGATATTTATAGTCTCCCCACAAAAGAAGTTAGTGACCTCGATTTAATCTCAATAATAGTGAAACTTAGAAATGGTAGAGATAATGCTCGAATTTTTAAGGGGAACTTCTAAACTTGAGAGATCAATTTCATTCCTCTCGAATCTAATTTTTACATAATAATAATTTGAGGACATTAGGATATTTATAGTCTCCCCACCAAAGAAGTTAGTGGCCTGGATTTAATTTCAATAATAATGAAAATGAAGAAATATTGCTACTCAACATGTCATGACATGAATGAGGGAAAATTGAAAGTAAAAAATATATTTAATAATAGATAGTTTTATTTTAGAGATGTAAGGTATCAATCCCTATACCTCTCGCATACAAAGCAAACACTTTACCATCTGAGCTACGTACCCACAATTCTTATGTTACAAAACCCTAAACATCTCGTCCTTAATAATAGTGAAAATGAAAAACTATCTCTGCTCATCATGTAGTAAATATGAAAATTTTGAAAAGAAATAATATATTTAATAATCGATTCATTTGGAGAAGGAAGGTATCAATCCCGTACTTCCAACATGGGAAGTTCTACCATCTGAGCTACATCCCCACGATTCTTACATTATAAACCCCTAAATGACCCGTCATCAATAATTGTGAAAATGAAAACAATATCTCCGCTTATTATGTCATAAATAAGGAAAGATTGAACAGAAATAAAATATTAATAATAAAAACCAAATAGTTTCTTTTGGAGATGCGGGTGTGCGCTCTACCATCTGAGCTACATTCCCACAATACTTGCACCACAAAACCCTAGTAATATCGCTACTCAACATGTCATGACTAAGGAAAAATTGAAAAGAAATTACATATTTAATAATAAATTATTTTGGAGAAGAAGGGTATCGATCCACATACCTCTCACATGCAAAGCAAACACTCTACCATCAAAGCTACATCCCAACAATTCTCATGTCACAAAATCCTAAATGTCTCGTCATCAATAATAGGTCCAAAATGGTAGAAAATTAGGTATAATTTATGAATCACTTCGACATAGAATGCATTGATATTATTATTTGGATTATCATTCACATTCACAATTTCATGGGAATGTATGTATTTAACGTGTGTCATTTTATTGTACTTATTTACTTCATTTTGGTGAGTATGCCTATCCAAATCTGAAGCAGGTCTTGTAGAGAGCTCTTTGTTCTTATTATGTTATTAAGACACATTCTACATCCAAGGCTTCAGTTCAACCGCATCGAGGACTTCATGTGTTTCATGCAATATGACAAAATACGACCTTAATACCTAGGCCCAAGGATTCATACATACATTTTAAGTGGCATAATAAGGGCATTTGGTCTAGTGGTATGATTCTCGCTTTGGGTGCGAGAGGTCTCGAGTTCGATTCTCGGAATGCCCCTTCAAGAGTAGCAACCTAAAGTCTTTCTTTACATCCCAATGCTTTATACTTGCCATCTTATGTAATAAAGAAAAAAAAAACAAAAATTAAGGCGAACATGTTTAAGTTTTGATATCTCTTTTCTAATTCCTTTATGTCGACTTTGTTGCCCAACAATTGATGTAGAGAAGTTAAGAGGTATGTTTGAAAAGTAAATAATAGGAACAACAAGTTTATATAAATATAAATAAATATGAAGTTCTTTGATAAGAAAAGATTTAGATATAGGGGCATTTGAGGTTGCACCGTAAGTGAGGGTCGTACCACTAAACCAAATGCCTTTTCTTAAATACCCAATATTTTTTTTGCTTCTACTCAAATATATTTTTCTCTATGTGGTTGGACGGCTATAAAATGAAAAGTTGATGGTCTAATATTTTACTTGTAAGTAAGGCATTTTATATTGAATTGTTATAATATACGAGGATTATCAAATAAACCAACAGCCCAACAAAGGAAACAAACTAATCAATTTGGGTTGGATTGATTCGGTTTAGTTTATCAGTTTGTTTGATTTAATTCTTCTATTTTGCCTCTATGACAACAAAATAAAGTTGTATTGAATGGACCTTAGTTTCATTTATGACAAACTCATACGAAACATACTGGCATTAGTAGTACTAAGAGTTGGAATCTATAAGCATTTCATGAACTTAAGTGCAAACCATGCTTCTTTAAAGATGAGATGAACTTTAGTTAAGTAATGGGAACTTTAAATTACTTCATGTGGAGCTTCAATTACTCTATGCTAGTTACAATCTTTAGGATTGACTAATTGGACACAAGTTCATGGATTTAGGGAAATTTTTGTGCAATTATCAACTACAACTTATGTTTCCAAATTTTTAGGTCATAATTTAGGTAGTTGGTGTTATGAGTCGTAAACTTGTTTTTTACATAATATGGTAGTTGAACTGTCATTCCGATGAGATGGACAAAGAAATTGTCTTTGAAATGACTAATAGACCTAGGTTCATCGTTGTTGTCTTCTAACTGTGATTTTGCAAAAAGCTTAACTAATATAAACTATTATCCGACAAGATCTTTAAGTTAAATCAAGAATATACCCTACACATCATTCAAGATGGCAATAAAATGGAGTTAAATTGAACCCACTTTAGTTTCGTGTTTGGTGTGTTCAAGATAAAGCATAATTGTATTTATGATATTGAGCTTGGGGTCTATAAGAATTTAATGATCATAAGAGAAATTCCAGTTTTATTAGAGGAGACCAAATTTATTTAAGGTACTAGGAATTCGACATGGCTTAAGAGTTGCGTGGGTGCTCATTTTATCCATGTTCTCCACTTCCTCCCATTTCCTCCTCTTCCTCCATCACATTCTTTATTTCTCTTCCCATTTCTCAATCTCCAACTTTCTTCATCCCTAACCAATGCCGATTTGAATAAAGAAGGAGAAAAAGAAAGAGAGTGAAGGAAGTCGGAGAGTTATTACGGATAAATGGAGAAAAAAATTTCTTTAAAATAATAAACAGACCCAAGCTCATCGTTGTTGTTGTCGTTTACTTGTGATTTTGCAAAAAGCTTAACTAATATGAAATATCAAGGTAAATCAAGAATATATCCTACACATCATTCAAGATGACAATAAAATGAAGTTCAATTAAAACGCACTTTTAGTTTCCTGTTTGAAAGGTTCAAGATGAAGCATAATTGTATTAATGATATTAAAGAGATTCATGTTTTATTAGAAGAGATCAACTTCATTTAAGGTACTAGGAGTTTAAACTACTTCCATTAATTTCAATCACTCTACCAAGATTACAAATTTAGGGTTGGCTAATTGGACATCAATTCTCTACCTTTAAGTTATAATTTAGGTAGTAACCATTATAATATTAATGAGCATAAGAGTTACAATTCTTTCATGGACTATATGTGTTATAGTTAAAAGCATATATATATATATATATATATATATATATATATATATATATATATATATATATATATTATATTATGTATGTTGAGGTCTGGATAAAGCACAAAGTATCAAGGAACACCATTGTCAACTCTAGAACCACCCACAACTAATGATCGAGACCAATGCAAAATATTTTAGCATCCTTTGGCATCGAGATACAAGAAAGATGAACACCGTCAAATTGGAAGCTTTATCAGTCTTAAGAGTCACAATGAGAACTCTAATCAAGCTGGAGCCATGGACTAGGCAAATCATTTTGTGTTAGTTGAAATGGATGACTTTGACGTCGTGTTAGGGATGAACGTCCTACTGGAACACAAAGTCATTTACATGTCCCTAGCAAAATTCCTAGTAGTAACGGAGTCTAATCCGACAATCATTCAGAAAAACATCCATCAACCAAGAGGGGTGAAAATGATGTCGATACTACAGTTGAGAAAGAATCTTAGCCATGATGAATCTACGCTTGCTACTATTGTTGTAATTGAAAAGGGGAGCTCGAGTGAGTCAACCTCAATAGAAACCTTGTTGCCACTACATGAACACCACGATGCAAAACAAGAAGGTCAGATAATGGATTTATCCCAACCAGGAGAGATAAATCACAAGATTAGTTTTATGTTGCAATCGAGATCGCCTGCCACAAACAAATGTCATGTGGCTGAGCTTAAGCTAGCTAAATTCTATGAAAAGCTAAATGACTTGTTAACTGTCGAGTTCATTAGACCCCCAAAGGCTCTTGTCAGTGATCACTCAAATGCTAGGCAAAGACACCAAGCCAACACCAATATTGGAGAAGGAAGACAAAAACAAGCCACTGAAGCAACACATATTCACATAGAAATACCAGACGGATGAAGAGAATGGTCAGTCAGAAGCGTCGACAACAATAATTTCAAGAAAAATAGAGAGTTCATATAAGTTAACGTTAGATCAACTTCGAGTTCAAAGCAACAAGAACCAAAGACGGGTGCAAAAATACTATGGACTAGTCGAAGTTATCCACAAGATTATCAAAACACCATATAGGATCCAATTGCTCTTATGGATGCGGACTAATCTTGTTGTCCACGTCAGTAACTTGAAACGTTATTATTCGGACCAAGAAGACATCAAGCAGAAGCAGGTGGTATGACGTCATGCAAAGAAGAAAAAATTTCATGTGAAGAAAGTAGGAAAGACACCAACAGAGAAGAAATGAAGAGTCAACGAACCGAGAAGTGATTTTCAATAGCACCTAGTAGATTGGAAGAGACTCCTCAACGAGAGACTGGGGCATTTCAAATGCTATTCAAGAATGGTTCCCTTCGGTTGTGGGCTGGATCTTCTGACTATTTACGTTCGGTTGTGGGCAGGATCTTCTGACTATTTACGTGAGTTGGGCTTGGAGCATGCATGTAGGTTGAAGAATGCTTCCCTTGTTCTTCTTCCCTTTGTATTTTTTTTTTTTTTTTTTTTTTTTTTTTTTTTTTTTTTTTTACCAAACATCCATTTAAATTATTTCTTTATTCAATTTGATATAATTGTTGGGGCATTTCCAAGAATCAAACTCGATCCCTCTCGCACCCGAAGCAAGAATCATACCACTAGACCAAATGCCCTTGTAGTGGATCTTTTGACTATTTACGTGATCCTTATACGACTCACTGAAAATTTTGGTACCCTTCTCATTCCTATTCTCTATTACGCCTCTTCTCGCTCTCTGAAACTTCTTTAAATGTTATTGTTCACTGGTTATTTGGGCGCATCTTCCTTAAAAGGATTGTGACGACAGATGACCTAAGTAAAACTACTATTGGGAGATTAGTGCAATAGAGAATCTGTGCCCCTTAACATAACAAAGAGTTCCTAGAAAAAAATATCATAGAACAATTTGTGTGGGTCGAGGGTGTAACGCCTTTCGCACCCGAAGCAAGAATCATACCACTAGACTAAATGCGCTTGTAGTGAATCTATAATTTTTAGTTGCTAGTCCATATATTTTATGCGCCTCTATATTTAAAATTTATCCACATGTTTTTGTGCTTTAGAACCTACTTGTGCCTTTAAGATTATGAATGACCCAGCTCAAAATTATTATGGTTGAAGCTGCATTGCCACTAGCATATGTGCATTCCTTTCGGATTTACTTTGTCCCTTTCACAATTTTACTAGTCCCTTGCTACCATACCATTTAACAATATTTATAATATTTACTTCGTCCCTTTCACAATTTTACTAGTCTCTTGCTACCATACCATTTAACAATATTTATAATACGTTGAGCAACAATATTTATAATACGTTGAGCAACAATATTTATAATACGTTGAGCAACAATATTTATAATACGTTGAGCAACAATATTTATAATACGTTGAGCAACAATATTTATAATACGTTGAGCAACAATATTTATAATACGTTGAGCAACAATATTTATAATACGTTGAGCAACAATATTTATAATACGTTGAGCATTCGTTGCTACTATTTAACCGTACTTCGTCCCTTGCTACCATACCGTTGCTACTATTTAACCGTACTTCGTCCCTTGCTACCATACCGTTGCTACTATTTAACCGTACTTCGTCCCTTGCTACCATACCGTTGCTACTATTTAACCGTACTTCGTCCCTTGCTACCATACCGTTGCTACTATTTAACCGTACTTCGTCCCTTGCTACCATACCGTGTACTTCGTCCCTTGCTACCATACCATTTAACAATATTTATAACGGGATTGCTATCTCATGCTAGAAAAAACGTGCGAGTAAATTGATAACCGAAGTAATAAGAGAATTAAGGACAAGGGCATTCTAAGATGTGAACTCAGGACCTCTCACACCCTAAGTAAGAATAATACCACTAGACCAAATTTCCCTTCTTGAACATCTATCATTTTTAGCTCTCACTCGATATGATTTTTTTTCTCAAGTTTGAAATCTATATTTGTTGGGAGTTGAGGGGCTAAAAGTTCTTATTATGTGTTACCTTTGGCATATTCACAATATCATGGGAATGTATGTATTTAACATTTGTCATTTTAATGTGTGTTTATTTACTTAATAAATATCTTCAATTCTACAATTTCTTGAAGGGGCACATTTTGAGGATTGAACTCAAGACCTCTCGCACCCAATGCAAGAATCATACCACTAGACCAAATGACCTTGTTATGCCATTTGAAACGTATGTATGAAGCCTTGAGCCTAGATATTAAGGTCGTATTTTGTTGTATTGCAGGAAACACATGAAGTCCTCGATGAGAATATGTCGTGGAGAACAAAACAAGAACATAATAAGAACTTCTTTTTTTTTTTTTTTTTCTTTGTTTCCTAAGATGGTAAGTATAAAGTCTTGGGATGTAAACAAAGACTTCTTAGTCTTTGTTGCCCAACAATTGGTGTACAGAAGTTAAGAGGTATGTTTGATAATAGGAACAAAAAGTTTATATTAATATGAAGTCCTTGGATAAGAAAGGATTTAGACATAGGGGCATTACAAGAATTGAACTCAAAACCTCTTGCACCCTAAGTGAGAATCATACCACCAAACAAAATATTTTTAGCTTCTAATCAAATATATTTTTCTCTGAGTGGTTGGACGGCTATAAAATGAAAAGTTGAATTCTTATAATATACCAAGGTTATCAAATAAACCGACAACCCAACAAAGGAAACAAACTAATCAATTTTGGTTGGATTAATTCAGTTTAGTTCATCAATTTGTTTGATTTAATTCTTCTATTTTGCCTCGTATACCAAGAAAATAAAGTTGTATTGAATGCATTTATGACAAACTCATATGAAACATACTGACATTAATAGTACTAAGAGTTGGAGTCTATAAGCATTTCATGAACTTAAGTGCAACTCATGCTTCTTTAAAAATGAGATAAACTTTAGTTAAGTGTCAGGAACTTTAAATTACTTCATGTGGGGCTTCAATTACTCTATGCTAGTTACAATCTTTATGATTGACTAATTGGACACGAGTTCATGGATTTAGAGAAATTTTTGTGTAATTATCAATTACAATTTATGTTTTCAAATTTTTAGGTCATAATTTAGGTAGTTGTTATTATGGGTCATAAACTTGTTTCTTTGCATAATATGGATTTAGTTGAACTATTATTACCGATGAGATGGACAAAGAAATTGTCTTTGAAATGACTAATAAACCTAGGTTCATCGTTGTTGTCTTTTAACTGGGATTTTGCAAAAAGCTTAACTAATATGAACTATCATGCCACAAGAACATTAAGGTAAATCAAGAATATACCCTACACATCATTCAATATTGGCAATAAAATGGAGTTAAACTGAACGCACTTTAGTTTCATGTTTGGCGTCTTAAGGATAAAGCATAATTGTATTAATGATATTAAGCTTGGAATCTATAAGAATTTAATGATCATAGAGAAATTCCTGTTTGATTAGAGGGGACCAACTTTATTTAAGCTACTAGGAGTTCAAATTGGCTTAAGAGTTGCGTGCGTGCTCATTTTATCCATGTTCTCCACTTCCTCCCATTTCCTCCTCTTCCTCCATCACATTCTTTATTTCTCTTCCCATTTCTCAATCTCCAACTCATCCTTTCTTTATCCCTAACTAATGTGGATATGAATAAAGAAGGAGAAAAAGAAAGAGAGTGAAGGAAGTCGGTATGGATTTAGCTTTGGAACTAGACATCGATGAGTGTGATCTAATGAACATCTATACAGGAAATTTAGTGACTTCGCTTTCGGCCAACCAGGTGAATGGTGTTACTATTAGCTTGGTTGGATGAATTGTATGAGGTATTAAGAACGCGTGCTCCGTAGCCCCTCCACGTGTCACTTTGTGAGTGTTTAACATGTATTATGTTATGTTATGTTGTAACGCGAATTCAAATGAGGATTAATTTCTCAATTTTTTCATTTTGACCCATCTTTCCTAACTAGAGGTCAGTAAGATCCCTAATTAGAGTTCAATAAGGAGAAAAAAGAAAGAAAGGAAAAAAAATGAAGAAGAAGAAAATAAAGGGGAATTGTTTTGAAAGAGAGTTAGAGAGAAATTTTGTACAGTTTTATGAAGAAATTGGATTTGAATCAGGAACTGTCCATTATTTCTTTTTATGACTAATTATAAATAAAGAGAAAAATATATTTGTAGAGATAGATTAAACTCTAAATATTTTAATTTTATAGTATTTTCTTATTTTATATTAATTTACTTTTATTTTTATTTGTTTTCACTTTCAATTTTAGTTTCTATTTGAGTTTTGAACTCTAGCGACTCAAAAGTTTCTACTTAATTTAAGGTCGTTACTGTATACGTACCATAAATATTGAATGCGGAAGACTTCATTTAAATTCCATAAAACATAACCTTTAACTTAAAACACAGCCATGAACTTACGTGTTTCAAAAACATCTTTAAAACGACACAACAAAAGACCCGGAATAAAATAAATAAGCATTTAAGTTTAAAACATCTTATTCTATCCTAAGTCTAAGAAAATAAATACCACTATCCTATGCATGTGCCATGATCTCGAGTTGCGATGCCGTCGTCAGCCGTACCGAAATGTCTTGCCTTAACCTAAAAAATGTAGTAGCACATGGCTTGAGTATTTAAAGAAATACTCGGTAAGTGACACCACTATTGGGGTTAAATGCAACAATCACATGCAATGAAATGATGGGACCTATCTTTCGTTTCATTTCGTTTTTCCTACGGTGCTATCCTAACGGGTAATCGTGGACGTGTACCATATACTCTACACACAGCCCATACGTGCGAGTATGGGCTCACCAGCTAGTTTGCACACCGCTGGGCCACTGTTCTTATCCGGTGGGCATACTCTGGGAGCCCCTTATGTCGGGACCCGTTAAAACTAGAACCGTCACGGCAGCGCTATGCAATGCATAATGATCGTTGTCCTGCAATTGGATGTACGCGTCCGTACCCTCGTGATGGGATGGGGGT